>NW_027095732.1:205938-250592 GCF_036850995.1 Saccopteryx leptura
TGTAAATATAGATTATAAATGCTCCAATCAAAAGACATAGGGTAGTGAATGGATGACAAAACAATGCTCAGTCCTGGCCAGTTGGCTTAGTAGTAGAGCATTGGCCTGGTGTGTGAAAGTCCTGGGTTTGATTCCCAGTCAGGACACACAGGTAAAGCGACTTTCTCCTTCTCCACTCCTCCCCCTCTCCTTTCTCCCTTTTTATCTCTCTCTTCTCCTCCCACAGCCATGGCTTGGTTGGAACAAGTTGGACCTGGGTATTGAAGATGGCTTCATATCCTTGCCTCAGGTGCTAAAATACCTTGGTTGCTGAGCAACAGCCCCAGATGGGCAGAGCGTTGTCACGTAGTGGGTTCACCAGGTAGATCCTGGTTGGGGTGCATGTAGGATTCTGCCTCTCTGCCTCCCTGCTTCTCATTTAAGAAAAAAAGAAAGAAAACAAGTTCATGTATATGTTGTCTATAAAACACTGACCTCAGAATGAAAGATACAGACTAAAAGTAAAGGGATGGAAAAAATATTTCAGGCAAATGGAAATGAAAAGGAAAAACTAGGATAGCAATACTTATATCTGACAAAATGGACTTTAAAAAAAAGGCTATAATAAAAGTCAAGAAGGCTACTACATAATGATGAAGGGAGCAATCCAACAAGAAGATATAACCCTTGTAAATACTTATGCACCCAATATAGGAGCACTAAATATATAAAGCAAATCTTGATGGACATAAATGGAAAGATTGGCAGTAATAGAGTCATAGCAGAGGATTTTAAGACCCCATTGACATCGACAAATAGATCTTTCATACAAAAAATCACCAAGAAAATGGGACTTAAATTTTTACTAAATATATTTCGCTTTTTTTTTTTACAAAAGAATCTTGAAGATATTAAATTACTTTTCAATTCTTATAGAAGCTGAGCTGAAATAATATCTTTGAGTATGACCATGCTGACATGAAATATTAACATTTCAGAATCCCCAGCTTACCATAGGATATGTAGACATGTGTATATGATTGTCTATCTTCTATCAATCTATCTATCATCTA
Source organism: Saccopteryx leptura (assembly GCF_036850995.1). Lineage (NCBI taxonomy): Eukaryota > Metazoa > Chordata > Mammalia > Chiroptera > Emballonuridae > Saccopteryx > Saccopteryx leptura. The sequence goes on from NW_027095732.1 coordinate 206,991, forward strand.
TCTATCATCTGTCTGTCTGTCTGTTTGTCTGTCTATCATCTATTTATCTGTCTCTCTATGCCAGGGGTCAGGAACCTATGGCTCCTGAGCCAGATATGACTCTTTTGTCTGTATCTGGCTTGCAGACAAATCTTTAATAAAAAAAATAATGTTAAAAATATAAAACATTCTCATGTATTACAATCCATTCATTTCTTACCGCTCATGTTCATGGTTGCGGGTGGCTAGAGCCAATCACAGCTGTCCTTCAGGACAATACCAAATTTTTATTGGATAATGCGTAACGTACATGGGTCGTTGTATGGCTCTCATGGAATTACATTTTAAAACATGTGGTGTTTATGGCTCTCTCAGCCAAAAAAGTTCCTGACCCCTTCTCTATGCAAATGTAGTCAAGATTGAAGGTAAAATGCATTCCAAGTGCTAGGAGGTGATTACAGGAAATTTAAATTTTGTTTTAAATTTGTATGCAGTCAGAAAAGTATATGCACACATTAAAATTAGATACATTAAAACTCTAAGAAATGAGCTAATATGAATGCAGATTGGTCAACAGGGAAAGCATGGCATTGCTTTGGCCTGGAGTAGGGTGACTGTTACCATTCAGGTTTCCTCACCAGGTCTCACTAGTGTGTAGACCTGTTCTTCCTGTTTTGCAGCCTGAAGTCATCAAACATGTTGCATGTAAGTAATTTCACTTATTTTGACTCTATTCTCATCTGAACAGTCTGACTATAACTGAGGCTAAGAATTTGTATGTAGATCAGTCTTTAGAGGCAGAATGAACTGACTGTGTAATCTTAAGCCCTCTGTATATAATTCTCAAGAAAATGTAAGTTTATTTTTTTCAACACAGGTTTTATGTTAACAGCTGAAGCAGGAGGAGTTTGTTTTTATGAACTTTTCTTTTTTCTGCAGACAGGGCAAGTTTTATTGCAAACTAGTTAATTAGAATTAGAGTTCTGGGTTATGCATTTGTGTTGGTGAGCTCGGTTAATGTATGTTAATGTCCCAGAGACAGATTCATGCTCAGCATGCTGACCATCAGATTTCTTAGTTTTCCAGGGAGCATACCAGGCCAGGTATGTGGGAACTTACCAAGGCAGGCCATTCTGAAAGCTTCTTGGCAGTTAGCCATGTGACCCCTTCTGTTCATATTTGCATCTTAATATCTCTTTCTTTCCTTCAATATGCTATATAATTTGCTTAAACTTTATAGAACCATGTCTATTTTCTTATTTTCATTACTAGAGGGAGAAACCTTTGAACACAGATATTCCTTTCTCATATTTGTGTGCACTTTGTCGTATAATGCCTGGCATAAAGTATGCAACTAATTAATTTAACTGAATGAAAACATTCACATGAATTGCGATAAATTACTAGACATATTTAACCATATATACAAGATAGATTTTGGAACATGTACACATTTGAATTATTCATATCTTACTTTTACATACATTAGCCTAATAATCAAATAATGGCATTTGTACACTATTATTCCATCTTATTGTCACCCTTGGACACTTCTGTATGTGAACATTGGTGCAGTATTATTAGAAATGGGTGACATTTAAGGATGTGTTAAGCCATAAATGCCACCACTCTTTTGTTCTGACTTGTAAAAAATAACCAAACTGGGGATAAATTGTGATGGAGGGAGACCTGACTTTGGGTGGTGAACACACAATGCAGTCTAAAGATGATGTATTATAGAACTGTACACCTGAAACCTATGTAATTTCATTAACCAATGTCACCCCAGTAAGTTAAAAACATGTTAAGACTGGGTAGATGTAATCCCGTATACCTGAGGTAAATCATTCAATCTGTAGATAAAGCTTAAATCTCTTCCAATGACATTTCTTTTGTTGTTTTAAAAGTCTGCCCTTCCATAAAAAAATCTACAGAATGAATGTGTTTAGGGCTCAAGAATGAGGAGAGCATTGGCATTTTCTTCTTTATAAAACAAATTGAAAGAGAGGAAAGAAAGGTCAATACCTGTGACCTCCTTTCAGTAGGCCTCGCTGAATTCACCTGGGATGAAATGAGGCCTGCAGCGAAGGGTCCTGGGGAGGCCCCTCAGGTTTCCCCTCAGCTGGTGAGATTTCTTTTCACTCTTAGTAACTCTTTTGTGCTCTCCTGAGGAAAAACAGCTAATAAGCTTAGATACGAACAATGGACTCCACAGGTATCACGTAAATTTCTCAAGTTTCACTTGCACAGAACTTCTGGTTGACATTTCCTCAGCTCCAGCTACTGTCCATACCCCCGGGGACTGTGGGCAGAGTGGTGAGGTCAGCACCGCAATGAGGAGTCTTTCTCAGTTTCAATAGAAATCCTACAGAAACACTTTAAAGGCTGTCTCCACCTCAGGGCATTGAGCGCTGCTGTACAGAGAGACAAAGGCAGGTTGGGCTGAACCACAGGGAATTAGGCTAAGCTCACCCACAGGTCCCAGGACTGGCTCTGAGGGGGATGCTATAGGAATTGGGTTTGAAGCTGACAAGCTGATATGGGCTCAATTTAGGTAAAACTTTGTGGTAGACTCACATTGAGAGATGCAGGACGTGGCTGAAATTCATTTGACTATTTCACTCATAGGTAGGTTTGCTTTTTTATTTTGATTATTTTTCTTGTTTTTTTCCCGGTGACCTCAGCATTCCAGGTCGACATTTTATCTACTGCGCCACCAGCCAGGCTTTTTTGCTTGTTTGAATTGGGGCCCTACTCCCTTTTAAAACTATTTCTTTATATTTTATACACAACCTAACATTATATACACTAACGGCAATAATTATTTTTGTAATAAATCCCTAAGAATAATTTATGAATCTATCATTTCAAACCCACTGTTTTTAGTCATTGCAATTTTCAGGAAAAGTATTTATTCTAGAGGAAATGTTTCATAGTAGAGTTTGGTAAAAAAAAAAAGTTAAGGAAATTTTAAGAAAAGTTTTAGTGAGAAAAATTTAAGGAAAATGCAGTAAGAAAAAATACCATATTTCTCCATGTATAGGACACACCCTTTTTCAAAAAATGTGGGGTCTAAACACTGGGTGCATCTCATACAGTGGTTGTAGAAGTGTGGCATTTCAAATGCCATAGATGGAACTGAGGACGAGACAATATATGAAGACAGCGATTCGTCATCAGACGCAGATGAGGACAAGCTAATGGATGGGAGTTTTGACAATGATGAGGAGTTTCATGAATTTTATGATGAATAAAACTTGAGTTCAATAACTTTATGTAATACATTTTTTTTAAATTTCGGGCCCCAAACTTAAGGTATGTCTTATATGTGGGAGCATCTTATACATGGGGAAATATGGTAATCCTTATTTCAGGGTATGGGAAGCCAAGGAGAACTAATTGCCATGTGCTTTTATCTTATAGCAGCAAAAGCTAGGAGTCATATGCTCAGGAAGAATTAATAATTTCTGAGGTTTAGCATGAAAGGAAAACAGGATCTAGAGATAAAAGTAGAATGTATTAACTGATGCACAATGATATTGGCCATATAAATGTCCTTTTCTATAGAGTAGCATCTCATTTATCTGAAATCATTACAGTCAGTGATTTTGTTGGTTATTCACAGAAAACCAACATAAATGGGCTCATGCAAACAGAAAAGGATTTAATCTCTCAAAAGTGAAATGTCTAAGTAGGGCTGTTTGATGAAGGGGCTTCAGTGGCATCACCAAGACTCCCATTCTCTCCATCTCTTCTTTCTGCTTCCTCTACTGTCTTCCTTCCGAGGTCAGCTGCACTGCTGCAGCTGTTCCAGCCTCCGAGCTTCACTGCCTCAGCCCCTTTTCCAGTTGAACCTGCAGAACTTCTGGGATTCTCTCTAACTGAACCGATTTAGATCCCGTGCTCGCCTCTGAACCTTGACAGTGATGTGGGGAAACACTATGTCCTGATTGACTTAGACCTGTGTCATTGACTTCCCCTGGGGCCTGTGGAGCCCTGAACAGTCCAGTGGATTGAGAGAAAGCAGGGATTAGTTCTCAAATGAAGATCAAGGGCGTAAGAAAGCTCAATGGAAGCTAGAGAGGCAATGATAAATGTCGACTACATGTACCAAAATGTATGTCATTTAAAAACCTATAATTTTCTAGTAGTCTTAAATAGTTTATTAAAAGAAAAGAAATAATATTTTGTAAAATCCCTATCAGAGTCAATAACATTTAACTGTTCTCAGTACTTAGATTTTTAAATTTCCATGCTGACTTGTGTGAGGCTCATCATATTTAATATTCTTTGCATATAAGCTTTTCTGAAAAGGTTTCATGAGATGGAGTGGACTAGATAGGAAATGCACTTGATATCCTGCCTTCTCCATTCAGATCTTGGGTTCCCAGCGAACCACTTATGAACAGTGCTTCATGAGCCAGTGTGTCTTTCAGAAGCGAACCCACTGGGTGGGGTGGGTGAGCTCTTCTTAAATGCATGGTAGACTACTCTCTGTGGGAGTGATACCTGTAGAAATGTACCTGAGTCAGAATCAGATCTAAGCGAGTGAGTTGGAATGAGAAGACTCATGCCCGATGACCCAACCGCCTGGTTTAGTCAGGAGCCGCGACGCTCCTGGGCTCTTGGCTTTAGAAGTGAGGGACGGTAGCAGAAAAAGATCCACATTTTTTCCCCTAGCACAGCACCTTACCAGTGATGATTTGCCTCTTATCAGTCTAAGACTTGATTATTTAGTGATTGTTTTAATTTTTATTAATTCTGTTATGTCTAGGGATAAATTTAAGATATTAAATAATTTCAGTTACTAGATGGATAACCATTTCAGTTACTAGATAGATAATGAAGATTGTGAAGCTTACTTGGAGGTAAGTATTTCTAAAGTCATTTAATCGTTCCCTCACTTTTTCTTTGTGCCTGTGCACGAGAGAGAAAGAGACAAATGGACAGAGAGAGAGGAAGGGAGAGAGATGAGAAGCATTGTGGGGCAGCTGTGTTAGGCTTGCTCGCTGGCGTACTGGCTGCAAGCACTTTCCCTGATTGGTGCGTGAGCGTGTGGCTGTGGCATGTGTGTGTGGCCTATGTAAGGCTATGGGTGCTTACTCTCAGTGGGATTGTGGATGGCGGATTGTGGATTGCCTGCCCGCCACTGTGAGGGACCATTTTTGCTGTCTGTTTGCTGGAGAAGAGGTTTTCCCCTGCCTGTTTGTTCTGTAAGACTTGATTAAATGAGATGGCTCACCTGACCAGGTGGTGGCACAGTGGATAGAGCATGAGACTGGGACATGAAGGACCAAGGTTTGAAAACCCGAGGTCACCAGTTTGAGCGTGGACTCACCAGCTAAAGCATGGGGTCTCTGGCTTGAGCATGGGATCATACACTTGACCCCATGGTCGCTGGCTTGAGCCTAAGGTCACTGGCTGGAGCAAAGGGTCACTCACTCTGCTGTAGCTCCCTGATCAAGGCACATATGAGAAAGCAATCAATGAACAACTAAGGTGCTGCAATGAAGAATTGATGCTTCTCATCTCTCTCCCTTACTGTCTGTCCCTATCTGTCTCTCTCTCTGACTCTCTCTGTCTTTGTCAAAAAAGAAAAAAGGGAGGGGGATTTGCCCAATGTTTTCTGGCTCTGCAGTTTCTCTACCATCTGCTTGAATCCATTGTGGACCTGCCTGGCCTCGACCACGGGCATTACAAGCATGAACTCACAGCTGAGGCACCTAAGTTGTTCAGTGATTGCTTTCTCACGTGTACCTTGACCTGGGGGCTCCAGCTGAGCCAGTGACCCCTTGCTCAAGCCAGTGACCCTGGGCTCAAGCGAGCTGTAAGGCCAGTGGCCATGGTTCACACTGGATTCAGGAACTGTGGAGCCAGAAAATGGTGGGCCATTTCGTTTATTAGAGTCTCACAACAGCGGATAACAAGCAGCAGGGAAAACCCGCTTCTCTCTCTCAGGGCTGACCAGAGCAAACAGGCTGAGAGTGGTGGGACGGAACCCTTCCTCTGGCAAACAATAGCCAAAATGGCCGCCCCAATGGCAACAGGCAACCCACAATCTATTATACAATCTGCTGCCTCGAGGGCAAGCACCTACAGCCTTACGTAGACTATACACACGTGGTGCTGTCATGTGCTCATGCACCAATCAGATGAAGTACAAGTGATCAGACCTAACACACTTGTTTGCCCAACACCAGCGACCTTTGGGCTCAAGCCAGCAACCATAGGGTCATGTCTATGATCCCATACTCAAGCTGGCGACCTCGGGGTTTCGAACTTGGGTCCTCAGTGTTACGAGCCTTTGCGCTGTCCACTGTGCAACCACCTGGTCAGGCAGCGCTTTCACTTTTCTTCTACCTCTGCCTCGATTGTGAATCTTCCCACTGCAGTATCCTCAGGGATCATGAGGCGACTAGAACTCTTTCTGTGCAGAGCACTCTTGGTTGTAAAGCTGTCTTAGTTTTATGTTATTTCTCTATTTCTGATAACTGTCACTTCTTACAGCTAGCAGTGTACCCGCTTTTAGAAGGCTCCTGGGCTTCCCTATTAATTTTGTTTCTAAGATAAGGATGACTGAAATGACTTGCACATCATTCAAATGCATGTGTTTAAAGCACTGACTTCGGAGGACTTACTTAGGCTTTCTGGGTATCTCTTCCCTCTTATTTTCTGGGTTCTGGGTATTAAAAAACAGGTGAAGAGTGACAGGGTCATTGTATTTTGCAAAACAAATGTCTAATTTTTAGTGTTAAGGACCTCAGAGTAAACAATCTAATCTTAGTGACTTCATCCTTTACAATTGAACAAGTAGTTTTCCTTCAGCTATTCTGTTGAGAATAATGTTTTTAGATGATGAAGGAACTTACTGAATGAATGTATATTGGCAAAGAGATGTGAAATAAAGCAGCAATGGGTTTGCCTGGAGCTGACGGGCTATGTGGATGAGGTTAGCCTCGGGGGCCCTTTGCTGCTTCTAGCCTCATTTACCACCTGTTTGTGCCTCCAGATACGCAGGGCTCTCAGGCCTCCTGGCAGGGAGTCCAGCTTCTTCTCTGTTCTGCCTAGCCAGGCCCTCCAGCTCCAGGCAGTGCAGCAAGCCCCCCTTTTACGTCTCCCAAACAAGCATCTAACCTAAACAAAGTAGGTTCCTAATTTCAAAGTCTGGATCCCAGCTGGCTGCCACTACTGGGAATGAGGGCCACACCTGGAACTAAGCCTCATTAAAGTGCACTGTAATGTTTAATATATTCTTTCTCCCAAGGATGCTGGCAATTTGGTAAGAAACACTTAAGGACCGCCTGTATTTAAGTCAAAGGAATGATTATCCTAAAGTAGAATTTCCAGCTGTGGTCCCCTAAGTTTAGGAAGGGAGTGACTCTCAGTATCTCCTTTGGGGCAGACAGATTCCTGCTTTCCGGGTTTTCTCTGTGTCTTGCTCCCCCAGTAGTTTTGGAGAAATTTCCCCTTATGGACAGGCTGGCAGAGGATGGCGTTCCAGCTGGGTTCCTGCCGGGTCCACATCCAGGTGTCCAACCTGTTTGCAGACCTCCCCGCCAGCTCTTGGAGAAATCTTCCTTGGATACAGCCCTCCCCCAGATGTGACCCTCCTGCTATCTGCACTCACCTGACCATTTGGAGGCCACATCCCCCTCTGCTTCTTTGCAGTAGGACCCTGGTGCCTTCCATCTGGACTTGCTCCAGAAATGCCTCATCTAGAATATGAACTTACTCTGTAAATGTTAACACCTCCCTCAGGCAGCTGATTCTTCTCCCAGGTTTTCTGGTTCTGCTCTCCCCTTCTCTGTAGCTCTGCCTCCCGTACCCTGCATTGTAGACATCGTTGCCAACAACAGAATTATGATACAGAACCTGGTAAGTATATGTGGATGACACAAGGCATTTTGTAGTAAAGGCAGATTCATGATTTGAACTTTGGTTGCCTCTGAGGGAGCACTCCTTCTTCTCTATCACAGATGAGTCTCCATTTTCCTAACATAAAATATTCCATCCCTCCTAGGATAGGATTACCAGGTTCTGCATCATTCTGGCCATGTTCTTAAAGGAAAATCCACTTTGTCAATGTCTCCTTGAAAATTTGGTGTCCACAAAGGAGGCGGCATGACAGTTCACGTAAGTGTTTTATCACCCAGCCCACATTTCTCCATCTTGTCCGCAAAGATACCTCGGCAGACTTGATAAAAACCCCTCGCTGAAGTCCTTGCTTGTCTTCACCACGTCAAAGAGCAAATTGGCCTGTTTGATGTAAAACTTGCACACGCAAGCACATGTGGGACAACCCTTACACCTTATAACTTACATGTGCAAAAAATAAAATAGTATTCTTTGTTTTCTAAGTGATCTCATCCTCAATCCCGTATTCCATTTGGGAGCAAGAATAATAAATCTAAAACAGTTCTTGGTATCTTGGTAATTTGGTCTCTTCTGTTTCTAAATAGTCTCTGCTAGGTGAGCTCAGTGTCTTTCAGACGAAATATTCACTCAAATTCAAGATTCCAACTTGTTACCACAAAGGGGGCATTTCTGTCTTTTCAGACATTTGCCCCTCCACTTCCTGCTCCCTAAGGTGGGTCTTAGCGAGGGGGCTCCAGGACATTGGTGTAGGGTAGGTAGTCCTGGTCTGGGTCTTCTCTGGTTAATCCGGAGACGTTCCTTATGTTTCTTGATCATTGGGTGTCCTATTGGCATCTGCTCTGAAAGTCAGTAGCTGGTGAAACTCCCAGTCCGGGTTCAGTATACCTCTACCTGCTGCTATAAATCATAGCCCCACTTCTCACCCTCAGGGGGTCTGGGGACATAGGCAGGGGACATAAAAGATGATACGATGAACTGTGTGGGGCTGAGAATGGGCAGAAAATGTTGGGCTGCTGAGTTGGCAAGAGTTGCATCAGTTACGATGGCTCTGGCAGCAAAATGAGCTACGGCTAAAGCCAGCCCAACTCCTTGGTCCATTCAACTGGCAGCTGGCCGGTCGAGTTTTGATGGCAAAGAGTTTTCCAGAGGAATGCTTTTGCAGATAGTTGATCCCAGTTGGAGATCTGTGTTTCAGGCTTTTATTTTCAGAAATGTGAGGATCTCAATACAAGTACTCACATGCAGGCTTTAGTCTGTGAGAGCGAACCAGCTTCCGTAATCATGGGCGCAGGGGGCAGAGCGAACCGAACACAGGCTTGGAGACAGAACTGGGTTTATTTCTACCGGCTCCCTGGTGACTTTGGCCAGGTTACTTTCTGAACCTTGGTTCCACCATCTGTAAGCAGGGGTATAAATACCTGGTTAAAGAAAAGCAGGGTCCATCAAACAATGACAACTATAACTGTAAATCATAACAATGTATTCTAAACACAAACACTGGTTTTCTAACATTCTGAAGAGATAGCATCTTGTTTTCCTTCCCATTAGTTAGCTTCATTAAGTATGACATTTCCCCCCAATACAACCATTTCTCTTTGAGACAAATGCCTTGTTTTCCTCAGGAGGATGTGTTTCTCCCTCTTCCTGACAGAGCCCAGAAGAGCCCCGGGAACATCCTTCCTGCCCCTCCCCTCGGGGACACTGGGGCACGCTGGCCTGTGTCTTTGCCATCATTACTCGGCCCAGGGAGGACGGCAGAAACTCCCTCTGTGGCTTATTGACGTCAACTCTGAGGATGTGCAAGATGGATTAAGAAAGAGCCTCTAATAATTTTTACTTTTCAGGAAGCCAAATGTTTTTCAAATCAGAAGCAAAAGGCTTTAGCACAGGCAGGCCAGGCCCTTATCTTTGTCAAGTGAGAGACAACGGAACTCTGACTCCCCCCCCCCCACGCTCTAGTGTATTTATTTCCCACTGGGCCTCGCCTCCCTGTCACGCTATAAGCCTTCCTTTCCTGATCTTCTACCTAGAAACCCGCTGTCTGGGCGCTGCTCTGTTCTGTATCCCAAGTGTGACCGGGACGAAGGCAGGCAAGGCCAGAGCTCCTACCTATGACAAGCAGGGCCAGTTCTGTTCTTGCGGTTGTGTGGGTGGGCTTTTCCCAGCAGGTTCTGCGAGCTTTCTCTCTTTACTTAATCTAGTTCTGCAGCAAAAGTTAACAAAACACAAGAACTACTACTTTTCCTACCAGTCTTTGACCCCTAAAATGCACTCATCATCCTACCAATCTTTGATGCCCAAAATAACAGCCTGGCAGCCTGGCTAAAGAAACCTGGTTCCAAACCCGAGTTCCTGTCCTCTTTATCCGAGGGAAGTGGCTCCAAACAGCAATGTACCTCTTGTCCAATGGCTGCCCTTTGCCTGGCTAGCTATGGGGCACGGAGAATGCTGCGAGTGAGTGGAAGCTTAGTAGTACAGTCAGATCTCTCTTGCTGACAGAGTTCTCAAGCTCTTAGAGCCAAAAGGCAGGTTAGAAGTGATCCTTGTCTTGGCAACGTGGCTAAACTGTGGCCTCAAGGAAGCATTGGCAGCATTAAAAGTCAACTCAAAGGCAGTTTGGTTTGGGATCTTGTAATATGTAAAGATTTGTAGAGATGTCTGCAGATTCTTTTCTCAGGAGTCTATGATTCTACGATACACATTATGAACTGGCTTGGGGAAAAGGAGGCCGGCCTTGACTAGTGTCATGCAATAGAAACAGATGACCAGAAGGTGGCACTGGTGGTATTTACAACATGCCACTGCAGAGAATTAGATAACTGATGCAGCCTTAGGTTCTTTCCAGCTGGCTAAAAGTCAAACAACTGTGTTTGGTTAACACTGTGGTACACAGAGGCTTTTCTGTGGATTTCTGCATTTACTCATACCAATGCGGCCTACTTTCCTGGCATGTTAGGGGAGTTACCTGCAATGTATTCAAAGACTGGAAAGTTTTGTTTGTTGAAGTTTGCTACATGTATTTATGACGCTTTCTATTCTTTGAAGTATTGACAAAAACAATCCCTGGTTCTCTGGGAAATGAGAGAACCTGTTTGTTTAGCAACCGCTTTCTCATTTAGGGAGTATTTCAGGGGGTCTACTTGCAAGGCTGTTATTGTCCATCCTGTCAGGCTTTTTGCTTGTCAAGGCTTTTAATATTCTTTTTATGAGTTTCATGTAAAAACACACCCAGTTAATGCTGCCCTTCCATGACTAATAATAGCCTCATGAATAAGTAACTCTGTCTATATATTTTTAATAGTACAATAGCTTACTTTAAAAGGAACTTGAAAGAACCTGAGAGACACTCAGTAAGAAGCCACCATGACTGTGATCACTTTGTTTAGACAGAGGAAGATTTTTCCAAAGTACATAGTTGACATCCGCCCTCGTGATGGCAACAGAGAAGCCTGTGCTCTCATCCCACTGGGGCAGCGGGAATGCCAGTCCTCAGGAGGACCAGAAGCAGAGGTTGCCAGGTGATCTGCAAAGATAAGAAATGGAAGCTATTGTGGGCTGTACAATCTCAGTTACAGCCACTCTATTCTGCCATTGTAGCTTGAAAGCCAGCCAGTATGTAATTGAGCTGGGCATGGGCTTATTCCAATAAACTTTATTCACAAAAACAGGTGGCAGGCTGGATTTGAGAGATGCCATTCACCAGTGGACCATTGTGTGCAGAGCCCTAATCTAGAGGAAAGAGACTTAGCTTTTCCTTCTCTGATCTAGATCTTTCCTTTTGATTCTCTTGTTTTTTCTAGGCTGGTCACTGAGGGTTGCTCCCAGTTGTGTGTGACCTTGTCCTCACAGATTTCAAACTATTGCAAGAACAAAAGTGGAAGAACAGTTTCTGTTTCTGGGGCTACCTGCAAGTAGGGAAAATCACTGGTAAAAGTAGGGAGCAGCAGCCATTTGTCCCATCTCCTCCTCAGTTCTCAAAAGTGAGGCTTAACCCTGACCGGTGGGCTCAGTGGTAGAGCGTCAGCCTGGCGTGCAGAAGTCCCGGGTTCGATTCCCGGCCAGGGCACACAAGAGAAGCGCCCATCTGCTTCTCCACCCCTCCCCCTCTCCTTCCTCTCTGTCTCTCTTTTCCCCTCCCGCAGCCAAGGCTCCATTGGAGCAAAGATGGCCCGGGCGCTGGGGATGGCTCTGTGGCCTCTGCATCAGGCGCCAGAGTGGCTCTGGTCGCAACAGAGCGACGCCTCGGAGGAGCAGATCATCGCCCCCTGGTGGGCAGAGCGTCACCCCCTGGTGGGCGTGCAGGGTGGATCCCGGTCGGGCGCATGCAGGAGTCTGTCTGACTGTCTCTCCCCGTTTCCAGCTTCAGAAAAATGCAAAAAAAAAAAAAAGTGGGGCTTGTTTTGGGTCAAGTAGATTCAGCATCATCTTCTGGTGGCATTATATTTGGCCAATAGTCATCCTTTAATAGAGGTGTTGTCACAGGACAGCCTGCAGGCCAAATCCGACCCTCCCCCTGTTCTGGTAAGTTAAGTTTTATTGGCACATGGCCACGCTCATTTGCTTACCCATCAGCTATTGCTGCTTTTGCTTTACAGTGATAGTCAAGTAGTTGCTCCAGGGACTTTACGACCTACAGCGCTTGTGATATTAGCTTTCTGGCCCTTTGTAAAAAGTTTTCTGGCCCTCTAGAGTAGTGCTTTTTCAATTCTGTGGCAAAGGACTAGTCTTATTTCTTTTATGTTTTTAAACCCATCATGATGATGTGAGGTTCTGCTATCCATGGCTGATAGAAGCTTGGGCCACGTGTCATTCTCCACTCAAACACTGAAACCCCAGATTGGCCCATTGCTTTTCTTTTTTTTGTATTTTTCTGAAGCTGGAAACGGGGAGAGACAGTCAGACTCCCACATGCGCCCGACTGGGATCCACCCGGCACGCCCACCAGGGGCGATGCTCTGCCCCTCCGGGGCATCGCTCTGCCGCGACCAGAGCCACTCTAGCGCCTGGGGCAGAGGCCAAGGAGCCATCCCCAGCGCCCGGGCCATCTTTGCTCCAATGGAGCCCTGGCTGCGGGAGGGGAAGAGAGAAACAGAGAGGAAGGAGGGGGGGTGGGGGTGGAGAAGCAAATGGGCGCTTCTCCTATGTGCCCTGGCCGGGAATCGAACCCGGATGCCCCGCATGCCAGGCCGACGCTCTACCGCTGAGCCAACCGGCCAGGGCCTGGGCCCATTGCTTTTGAAGAACATGAATTCTCTGTTCATGTGCTTGGATGTGGGTACAATGTCAAATGATGATGAGAGTCTTCAGTGCTTATACCCAAAGTCTGTACCTAATGGACTGGGACCAGGCAGGCTGTCAGTCAGCATCAAGATTCTAGGGCAGTGCTTCTCAGAGAGCACAAGCCATCAACTCTACTTACTATCTAGTGAAAATGCAGAATTCAATTCATTCAGTAAATCTAGGGTGGAGCAGCATCAATCATAGCCTCTACACACAGAATGGTGCTGGCTGCATCATTCTCTCTTGACTGATGAAGACTATGTTACTTATAGAAGTGAAGCAGTTTTCACTGGGGGAACCAAGAATGAAATGCAGATGCATTAGCCCAAAGAATGCCTAATAAATTACACCCTTACCCATGCCCATCATAATATTTATCTGGAAATCAGATTTCCCTAGTGTTGACACCATTAGCTGAAACCAAATCACTAGAGATATTGATTACAGCCTGTTAAACAAATGAGGAATACAGAGATATGCAAAATCATTTCTTAACCTCCTCCCCACCTCTCTCTACCTCTTACAATGTGTTGTTTGGAGAGTCTCCAGATCTCCATTCGGACCTGCAAGACATTGGGAAAGAATGTAATAGCAGGAAATGGAATCCTTTTTACATCTTGTAACATTAATGTGCAAAAAAATATACTTAAGAGACAGAAAAAAAATCCCAGGAGCATTTTAAATACACATATATCAAACAAAGGTTATGATTGGGCAAAAAGGTGACTAAATAATATATAATCTACTCTGAAGGAAATAAGACAGAGAATGGAGTATTCTGCTTTCCTCATTTACCTGAGGATGGGCAGCTTTCACTTGGAACTGAGAGGAAGGGAGGGCTAGGGGAGAGGAAAGAAACTGGCTAGGGCAGAGACGTTCAAGCTGAGAAGAAGAGTGCCCACGGCTCAGATTGACATCACCGACACAGAGCTAACTTCAGCAGCAAACCCCAGCAGAGGTGGCCAAGCAGGCTGCCTGTGCAGACTGATACCAGAGCGGCTTTGGGCTTAGTTCACTCCCAGTCTCCCAGTGGGCAAGTGCAGGCAATGTGCAATTGGTTCCACCTGGCGCTTTGAGAATGGGTGCCCGTGTTCCCAGACGGAAGGTCCGGGTAGGAGACTGTCAGCAGTGGCATTCTGCGTGGGCTGTAGCCAGAGGTCCTATGTAATCCCCACTCCCCGAACAAAGGCATGCAGGAAGTGCATGAGAGCCAGCTTCCTTACACCTGGACCTATCCGGAAGGGGTGCCTCTGCCAGCCATACAGGCTAACCAAGCACATTCCCACAGAAGAGAATGGAGGAAGGGCTGGGGGAAGGGTGCACAGGCAGCCTCTGGAGAGCAGACCTGCAGAACGCTGAAAGGAGCCTAAGCAGCAGTGGCTCACTGCCCGGCCATCTTACATTGGCGGCTCTGGCTGACAAAGCCTTCTTTCCCAGGCCTGTGATTTAAGTGGACCTGGAGGAGGGACTTGATAGTTCTTAGGGCCTCTTGCTCTGCAGGCAGAGGCTGGGGCAACTTCCTGCCAGCCAATACAGGTTAAAAAGCACAGTCCCGTGGAGCAGACCTTAGAGAACACTGCAGAAGTTGGGCGGGCTGGGCTGTATGCTTCCCAACAAGGGAGAAGCCTGTGGAGAGCAGACCCATGGAGCGCTGAGGCAAACTAACTAGACGTACTCGGGGAACCTTAAAAAGGAGCCTGACCAGAAGTCAGCTCACTCACCTGCCTGCTTAAGCTGGTGGTTCTGGTTGACAAAGCTTTCATACCTAGAGCTGTGCTTTGCATGGACCTGGAGGAGGGACTTGGCAGCTTTTAAGACTTCTTTCTCTGCAGGCAGTGACTGGGGCATCTTCCTGCCAACCGGTACAGGTTATAAAGTGCAGAAAGCCTGGGAAGAGTAGACCTGCGAAGTGCTGAGGCATACGAGACATGCCTGGAGTCTCATAGAAGGTTACCTGAAAAGCAATTGGCTCCCAGCCCTGACTGATTATGCTGGCGACTCTGGTTGGCAAAGCCTTACCCAAAACCCTGCTTTGAGTGGGGATATAGGAGAAATATGGCAGCTCCTAGAGCCTCTTGCTCTCCAGGCAGTGGCTGGGGCAACATCACAGCTGGGTCCTCAGGCTGCTGGTTCAAGAAGGAGAGATTTGGGGAGAGGCTCCGCGAAAATGGACTCTCCCATTGTCAGAGACTGCAAACGCTAACTAGCCCCGCCTACCAACAGGACTGAAGCCTAGTTTATGCCATCACCATAGTGACACATCAACTGCAAACCTCTGCCTAAGTGTGCCACAGGGGAAGAACCAGGGGTACAGTGCCACTGGCCAAAAAGAGAAGAAAAAGGAAGAACATAACCTCTCAAAACCAGGAAAAATCCTCAGTCTTTATAACTTTTTCCATATTTTTTTCTTTCATTTTTTAATCTTTTTTTCTTCCCCCTTGGTCATTTTATCCCCTTTCCATTTTATTCTTTTCTTTTCATGTTGAATTTCATTACCCATTGGTGTTACATTTTCTATTCTTTTTTTTTCTATGAGGGTTACATTCCAAAAACCTTAACTCTCTTTTATTTTTTCTTTCTTTCGCTCCCTCTTTTGTTTTTTTTTTTTTCTCTCACTTTTTCTCTCATTTGATCCTCACTCACAAATTGTTTTATTCTGAATTCAAATTTTTTCTTTGTGGTATTTTGCATGCTTTTTTCTTTGCTTTTTATCTCATTAGCATTTCCCCCAACTCTGGCTATCCACTCTATATAGTTTTTTTTTTAATTATATTTTATTTATTTATTTTAGAGACAGGTGAGAGAGAGAGAGATTAAGAGCAAAGGGGGGAGGAGAGAAGCAGGAAGCATCAACACCCACACGTGCCTTGACCAGGCAAGCTCGGGGCCTTGAACCAGCGACCTCAGCGTCCCAAGTCAACACTATCCACTGCGCCACCACAGGTCAGGCACTCTATATAGTTTTTGTTCCACTTAATACAATAGGATTTTCATTTATCACTGTATTATTTTTCTTTTTCCTCTTTTTCTTTTTTTCTTCTTTTCTCTTTCACTATTTCTCTCATTCAACCATTATTTACAAACAAATTATTTTATTCTTGATCCAAATTTTTTCCTTGTAGCATTTTGTGGGTTCTTACCTCTTTTTTTGCCTCTTTGTCACTTCCCCTCAACTCAGGCCCTCCATTCTATGTAGTTTCAGTTCCACTTAGAACAATAGAGTTTTTAGTTATTCACTCTATTTTCTCAAAAATTTTTTTATTATCAACTCTTATTAGTGTTATTAACAATACCACTCTCAAATGCCATTAAGGAAAAAGAATAGAATATCACGGACACAAAAGACAGAGATGTAGCTCAGCTAGATGGGGAAAAATCTGTAGAAAAAAATTTCAATAGCTTGGAAATCTTGGCGTTAAATGACAGAGAATTTAAAATCAAAATCTTAAAAATACTCAGGGATATACAAGAAAGTACAGAAAGGCAATTTAGGGAGCTCAAAAAACAATTAAATGAACAGAAATAATACATCACCAAGGAAATTGAAACTATGAAAACGAACAAAACAGAGATGAAAAACTCAGTTCATGAACTGAAAAACAAGGTAACAAGCTTAGCTAATAGAACAGGACAGATAGAGGAGAGAATTAGTGATATAGGAGACAGGCAACTAGAGGCACTTCAGAGAGAAGAGGAGAGAGACTCATGAATTAAAAAAACAAAAAAGCCCTACAGGAATTGTCTGACTCCATCAGAAAGAGCAACATAAGAATAATGGATATATCAGAAGGAGAAGAGAGAGAAAATGGAATGGAGAACATATTCAAACAGATAATAGACAAGAACTTCCCAAGCCTGAGAACTAAAGCCTCAAATTCAAGAAGCAAACAGAACACTGAGTTTTCTTAACCCCAACAAACGTACTCCAAGGCACATCATAATGAAATTGGCACAAACTAACGACAAAGAAAAAATTCTCAAGGCAACCAAGGAAAAGAAGAATACAACATATAAAGGAAGGCCCATTAGATGATCAGATTTCTCTGTAGAAACACTACAAGCTAGAAGAGAGTGGACCCCAATATTTAAAATTCTGAAAGAGAGGAACTTCCAGCCAAGAATACTATACACATCAAAGCTATTCTTCAAATATGAAGGAGAAAATAAAACATTCACAAATACAGAAAAGATGAGGGAATTTATCATCAGAAAACCCCCTCTTCAGGAAATACTAAAAGGGGTTTTCTGACCAGATACAAGAAACAAAACAAAACAAAATACAAGTAAAAGCTCCATTAAAATCACAATAAAAAGACGTTTAATCTGTAACAACAAAAACAAAAAAAGCGGAAAGTACAAAGATTTTTTTTCCTTTTAACTTCTTGTTCACTTCAGCCTACAAGATAACTCTGCACCTTCTTAACTCCTCCAGCATCTATTTCCTGTACTGATACAGTGAGCGTGTAAATGTAAATGCAACGGGTACACTGTAAGTGCCGTCACAAACATACACTACCCTAAACAACATAAATGTTCCTACTCTTTAAAATCCTGTGCACAAAGTTACAAGGAGTTAGTGAAAACAGGAAGGTCCACGGGGGGGGGGGGGAGGAGCTGGAGACACAGACCTAAACAGCACTCTCCCGGGTCCTAGTTTAGGAAAGTCATAATGAGCACACAAAAATTATGCTATAGGTAAATTTTAAAATAGGAAATTTAGGCTTGCTTTGAAAAGCATCTTAAGACAAGAATGGCTAAAACGAGTGCCTCACCTACAGCCGGGGAAACTGCGGGGCCGACCTCCTAGAGCGGTTGGATCACGTTCCCAACGCTGGACCTCTGAGCACAGCGGCCTCCACACCTCTCAGCGGCCACATGACCGCGCCTATCCATCATGCGCGGGGTGAGGGGTGGGAACACCGCCTCGCCACTCTCCCCGCTGCTCAATAGGAAACCCGGAGCAGACGAGGTGGGCGGGCCCATGCGCCCTTCCCCCGGTGACCGCCCAGCGCAGGGCGGGCCAGCCACCGCCCTCCAGGGAGTTTGGGATCCTTGCTCAGAGAGGCGAAAGGGCGAGGCGCACGTCAGTCAGGCAGCCCGGCCAATGGGCTCGTGAGATGCGCTGGCGCCCGTCCCCACTTTGGCCTCCCGGCTCCCGCGCTGCTTTCCCTCAGGCCGCGGCGGCCCTCGGACCAGCGCTCCTATCCGGATCCTCGTGCACGGCTCCCAGGCTACGGCAGGCGGCAGCGGGCTCCAGGGCCGGGCCGACTCCATGTAAGGTGGGTGCAGGAGGCTGCCTTCTCTACGAGCCCGAGGTGGGTAAGGTAGATGGGTGGCGCATGGTTTTGTCGCCATTTTCTTTCGCTGGGACTCCCGGGTGGGAGAAAGTGAGCGATGGGACAGACCGGAAGAGGCCTGGGGGCCGAGGTGGGCGGGCAGGCCTTGAGGGGACCACGGGTGGCGGTGGCAAAGACGGGGGATGGGCGCCGTGTGGTGCGGCCAGCTGGCCCCAGCCCCCCTCGGTTTCCCGCCCAGCGCCTCACGGACTGGAGAGAGAGTACAAAGATTAACAGTAGCAAAGGAGGATGGAGTGCAGAAGCACTCATAAGATAATGTACTAAAATGAACATGATATGCATCCTTTCCATTACTTAATGGTAATCACCCCTGAAAAAACCACCACAGAAGCACATGGCTTGAAAAAAGAAGTAACAGAGGAAGGAAGTACGGATTACAACCAAACGATAGAAAAATAAAAGAGAAGAACCAAACAAGAAACACAACTATTAAAAAACATTATATAAAATGGCAATAAGAAACCCTCAATTGTTAATAATTACACTAACTGTAAATGGATTGAACTCACCAATAAAAAGACACAGAGTAGCAGAATGGATTAAAAAAGAAAATCCAACTGTATGCTGCCTATAAGAAACGCATCTAAGCTACATATTGAAAGTGATAGGTTGATAAAAACAAATTCAAAGTGAAAGGTTAGAAAACAATATTCCAGGCAAATAACATCCAAAAAATGGCAGATGTAGCAATAATCATATCTAACAATGCTGACTACAAGACAGCAAATATAATCAGAGACAAAAACAGTCATTTAATAATGATAAAGGGGACATTGAATCAAGAAGACATAAAAGTTTTTAATATATATGAACCAAACCAAGGAGCACCAAAGTATATAAGATAGCTACTTACTGACCTAAAAACAAAAACTGACAAAAATACAATCATACTTGGAGACCTCAATACACCGCTGACAGCTCTAGATCATTATCCAAACAGAAATAAAGAAATATTGGCCTTAAACAGAACACTAGAACAATTAGATATGATAGACATCTACAGGACATTTTATCCAAAAATGCCAGAGTATACATTTTTCTCTAGTGTACATGAAAGATTCTCAAGAATTGACCATATGTTGGGCCACAAAAATAACATCCACAAATTCAGAAAGATTGAAATTATACCAAGCAGCCCTGGCCGGTGGCTCAGTGGTAGAGCGTCGGCCTAGCGTGCGGAGGACCCGGGTTCGATTCCCGGCC
The DNA here is from genome assembly GCF_036850995.1 of Saccopteryx leptura. Classification (NCBI taxonomy): domain Eukaryota; kingdom Metazoa; phylum Chordata; class Mammalia; order Chiroptera; family Emballonuridae; genus Saccopteryx; species Saccopteryx leptura. The sequence continues at coordinate 226,685 of NW_027095732.1, forward strand.
AGGGCACACAGGAGAAGCGCCCATTTGCTTCTCCACCCCTCCGCCGTGCTTTCCTCTCTGTCTCTCTCTTCCCCTCCCGCAGCCAAGGCTCCATTGGAGCAAAGATGGCCCGGGCGCTGGGGATGGCTCTGTGGCCTCAGCCTCAGGCACTAGAGTGGCTCTGGTCACAACATGGCGACGCCCAGGATGGGCAGAGCATCGCCCCCTGGTGGGCAGAGCGTCGCCCCATGGTGGGCGTGCCGGGTGGATCCCGGTCGGGCGCATGCGGGAGTCTGTCTGACTGTCTCTCCCTGTTTCCAGCTTCAGAAAAATGAAAAAAGAAAAAAGAAAAAAAAAAAAAGAATTTATACCAAGCATATTCTCTGATCATAAAGCCTTGAAACTAGAATTCAACTGCAAAAAAGAAGTAAACAAACCCACAAAAGTGAGGAAACTAAACAACATACTTTTAAAAAATGAGTGTGTCAAAGAAGAAATAAAAGCAGAAATCAAGAGTTATGTACACACAAACGAAAATAACAATATGACATATCAGAATCTCTGGGATGTAGCAAAAGCAGTAATAAGAGGGAAGTTCATATCTCTACAGGCCTATATAAACAACAAGAGAGAACTCAAGTAAACCACTTAATTTCACATCATAAGGAACTAGGAAAAGAAGAACAAAGGCTACCCAAAACCAGCAGAAGAAAGAAAATAATAAAAATCAGAGCAGAAATAAATGAAATAGAGAACAGAAAAACTATAGAAAAAATTAATAAAAGAAGGAGCTGGTTCTTTGAAAAGATCAACAAAATTGACAATCCCTTGGCAAGACTCACTAAGGAAAAAAGAGAAAGGACTCATATAAACAAAATCCAAAATGAAAGAGAAGAAATCACCACAGATATCAAAGATATACAAAGAATTATTGTAGAATACTATGAAAAACTATATGCCACCAAATTTAACAATATAGAAGAAATGGATAAATTCCTAGAACAATACAACCTTCCTAGACTGAGTCATGAAGAAGCAGAAAGCCTAAACAGACCCATAGGCAAGGAGGAAATAAAAACAACTATCAAAAACCTCCCCCAAAATAAAAATCCAGGGCCAGACAGCTATTCTATCAAACATTCAAAGAAGGCTTTGTTCCTATTCTGCTCAGTCTTCCAAAAAATTGAAGAAGCAATACTTTAAAACACATTTTATGAAGCCAACATAACCCTCATACCGAAACCTGGCAAGGACAACACAAAAAAAGAAAACTACAGACCAATATTCCTAATGAATACAGATGCTAAAATACTAAACAAAATACTAACAAATCAAATACAACAGCACATTAAAAAAATAATTCATCATGATCGAGATTCATCCCAGATTCACAAGGATGGTTCAACATACATAAAACGGTTAACATAATACAACATATCAACAAAATAAAGAACAAAAACCATATGAACCTATCAATAGATGCAGAAAAGGCATTCAATAAATACAGCACCATTTTATGTTTAAAACACTCAACAAAATGGGTATAGAAGGAAAATATCTCAACATAATAAAGGCCATTTATGATAAACCATCAGCTAACGTCATATTAAATGGCATAAAACTGAGGACTTTTCCCCTAAAATCAGGAACAAGACAAGGTTGTCCACTCTCTCCACTTTTGTTTAACATAGTCCTGAAAGTTCTAGCCAGAGCAATCAGACAAGAAAAAGAAATAACATGCATTCATATTGGGAAAGAAGAAGTAAAGGTTTCACTTTTTGCAGATGATATATGATCCTGTACATTGAAAACCCCAAAGAAGTAAAGGTTTCACTTTTTGCAGATGATATGATCCTGTACATTGAAAACCCCAAAGACTCCACAAAAAGACTACTAGAAACAATAAAGCAATACAGTAAGGTCGCAGGATATAAAATTAATATACAAAAGTCCATTGCCTTCCTATATGCCAACAATGGAACATCAGAAAACAAACTAAAGAAAAATAATCCCCTTCATGATTGCAACAAAAAAAAATAAAATACCTAGGAATAAACATACCAAAAAATGTAAAGGACCTATATAATGAAAACTACAAAGCATTGTTAAGGGAAATAAAAAAAATATATAATGAAATGAAAAAATATTCCTTGTTCTTGGATAGGAAGAATAAATATATATATTCAAAATGACTATATCACCCAAAACAATATACAAATTTAATGCAATTCCCATCAAAATTCCAATGTCATTTTTTAAAGAAATGGAACAAAAAAATTATCAGATTTATATGGAACTATAGAAAGCCCAAAATAGCCAAAGCAATCCTAAGGAAAAAGAACGAAGCTGGGGGCATTACAATACCTGACTTTAAATTATATTATAGAGCCACGATAATCAAAACAGCATGGTATTGGCAGAAAAATAGATATTCAGACCAATGGAAGAGAATAGAAAGCCCAGAAATAAAACCACATATACAGTGTGTCCATAAAGTCATGGTGCATTTTGGACCGGTCACAGGAAAGCAACAAAAGATGATAGAAATGTGAAATCTGTACCAAATAAAAGGAAAACCCTCCCAGTTTCTGTAGGATGATGTGGCAGCATGTGCACATGCGCAGATGATGATGTAACACCATGTATACAGCAGAGCAACCCACGGCCATGCCAGTTGAGATGTAGATGGTACAGAGGAAAGTTCAGTGTGTTCTGTGGCTCGCTAAATTCAAATCCGTGACCAAAGTGCAATGTGAATATCAGTGCGTTTATAACGAAGCGCCACCACATAGGAATAACATTACTCAGTGGGATAAGCAGTTGAAGGAAACCAGCAGTTTGGTGGAGAAACCCCGTTCTGGTAGGCCATCAGTCAGTGATGAGTCTGTAGAGGATATACAGGACAGCTACCTAAAGAGCCCTAAAAAATCTGTGCGTGAGCCCACATCAAACGCACTGAATAGGTATGAAACTGGGAGAGTTTTCCTTTTATTTGGTGAAGATTTCACATTTCTATCATCTTTTGTTGCTTTCCTGTGACCGGTCAAAAGTGCACCATGACTTTACGGACACACTGTATATGGTCAAATAATATTTTATACAGGGGTCAACAACACACAATGAAGAAAAGAAAGCCTCTTCAACAAATGGTGCTGGGAAAACTGGAAAACCACATGCAAAAGAATAAAACTAGACTACAGTTTGTCCCCTTGTACTAAAATTAATTAAAAATGAATCAAAGACCTAAATATAAGACCTGAAAAAATAAATTACATAGAAGAAAACATAGGTACTAAACTTATGGACCTTGGTAATAAAGAGCACTTTTTGAATTAGACTCCAAAGGCAAGGGAAGTGAAGGCAAAGATAAATGAATGGAACTACATCAGACTAAGAAGCTTTTGCACAGCAAGAGAAATTGAAAACAAAACAGCCAGCCAACTAAATGGGAGATGATATTTTCAAACAACAGCACAGATAAGGACCTAATATCCAAAATATACAAAGAACTAATAAAACTCAACAACAAACAATCCAATAAAAAAAAATGGGAATAGGACATGAACAGACACTTCTCCCAGGGAGAAATACAAATGGCCAACAGATATATGCAAAGATGCTCATCTTTATTAGCTATTAGAGAAATGCAAATCAAAACTACAATGAGATACCACCTCACACCTGTTAGATTAGCTTGTATCAACAAGACAGGTAATAACAAGTGTTGGAGAGGCTGTGGAGAAAAAGAAACCCTCATCCACTGTTGGTGGGAATGTAAAGTAATACAACCATTATGGAAGAAAATATGGTGGTTCCTCAAAAGATTAAAAACAGAGCTACCATATGACCCAGCAATCTCTCTACTGGGTATCTACCCTCAAAACTCAAACACTCTGGTACGTAAAGACACATGCAGCCCCATGTTCATTGCAGCATTGTTCACAGTGGCCAAGACATGGAAGCAACCAAAAAGCCCTTCAATAGATGATTGGATCAAGAAGATGTGGTACATATATACTATGGAATACTACTCAGCCATAAGAAATGATGAGATCAGATCATTTACAACAACATGGATGGACCTTGATAACATTATACTGAGTGAAATAAGTAAATCAGAAAATACTAAGAACTATATGATTCTATACATAGGTGGGACATATAAATGAGACTCAGGGACATGGACAAGAATGTGATGGTTACTTGAGTGGGGGAGAGGAGGGCAGGGGAGAGGGGAGGGGAGGGGCACAAAGAAAATCAGATAGAAGGTGACAGAAGACAATTTGACTTTGGGTGATGGGTATACAACATAATCAAATGTCAAAATGATCTGGAGATGTTTTCTCTGAATCTATGTACCCTGATTGATCAATGTTACCCCATTAAAATTAATAATAAAGGGAAAAAAGATTATTTTGGATCTTATCACATCAAATAAAGTCTAGTACTTGAACCACAATAAAAACAAATCATAGAAATGTACACTTGAAATTATTATGATCCTATTAACCAATGTAACCTCAACAAATTTAATAAAAAATAAAAACAAACAAAAAAACAAATACAGCACCATAATACCTACATTTTAAAATATTTTAAAAATTAATTTTTAAAAATGTATTGGGGTAACATTGATTAATAAAATTATGTAGGTTTCAGGAGTACAGTTCTCTAATACATCATCTGGATAGTGAGCTGTGTGTTCACCACCCCAACTCAAGTGGTTGGTGAAATCTAAGGAGTCCTTCATGATAATGTTTTGGGATTTCAACTTCAGCTTAACTGTTTAGTGTGAAGAGACCAAATACTTTTATTCTAAGATGTGAAGCACTGATTTTCAGAAATCCCTTCCTTCAATACTGAAAAAGAATATATTTATATATATTAATGGTTTCTGTTTTTAGCTTTGCAAAAGTATCTCTGTATTCCAGGTAAAATAAATTAAATTGATTGACATTCCCACTACAATGAAGAGGATCTTCTTGTACATTTCCAAAAGAATTAAAATCAGAACGAAAGTGAGGTAGGAAATAGTAGTGGATTGTCTGATTCAGTCTTCCAAAATGACAAATGTGTTTTAAAAATTTAGGTAAAAAAAATGTAAACAATTTGGTCAAGAGATTATGACATAATATTAATACCCCCAACTTAATCTAGTCAGATCACAAAGCTGTTTTATTTACTCCACAAATATTTTTTGAATATCTGTTGGTTGTGGGGAAATGAGTGAAGTGTCACCTGATAGAAGCCCTTTCTATGAAGGGGTGAACAAAACCTGATCAGAATTGATAGACGAGAGATGTAGGAAACTTTTTTTGAAGGGAGGAGAGAAATGGGTAGAAGCTAGAGAGAGAGAGAGAGTGTGATGGGTCAAGGAATTATTTGTTGAGATGCGAAATAATATAGAAAATTTATATGCTGATGGATATAAGAAAGAGCAATAAAATTCCTTTTTTTTTTTAAAGGCAGGAAAGGGATTAGGATTTTTGAGAAGAAATGGGAATGGAATCTATACACACATGGAAGGGCTGACTATAGATGGGGTTAATGACAGGAGGAAAACCAGGTGTGTACAGCTCTAAACCTATGAATGGATTTGGTGGGAGATGATAGATGGTTTGATCTGATTTTATTTATTTTATTGTCTCTCTGAAGAGTGAAAAGTGGGCTGGAGAACCGAGGACATGTTGTGAAATGACTAACTCAGATGGAAGATGGAAGGAAGACAGATTTCCTTGGTAAGTATGGTGGAGTTGCTGGTTAATGCTGAGGGCCCATTTGACAATTGTAGAAAACTTTGTAAAGAGAGACATGTCATTTGTGATTATTTCTGGAAATAATTAGCTGTGTGGAAATAGTCACATGGTATGTAGAGAATTGGAATTTTCTAAAGTTAGTTTTTCCAGATACATATGATACCAGGAAAGGAGGCAAAGGAACCATAGTATTTTCAAGGAAGTTATTAAAATTCTAGACCAGCGATTTTCAACTTGTGTGCTGCTCACACTGGTGTGCTGCAAGAATTTTGGTAAATCCTATCTGAGCCAATGCTCAAATCAATCAAGCTACTTTTACTGCCTGTGGCTGACACTCAGACTAACCAAGCTATCCTCAGCACCCAGGGCTACGCCCAAACCAATGAAGCCACTGGCTGTGAGAGGGTAAGAGGGGCAGAATAGGGAGTGGGAGGGTAAGAGAAGCAGATGGTTACTTCTCCTGTGTGCCCTTACTGGGAATTGAACCCGGGATGTTCATATGCCAGGCCAGCTCTCTACCCACTGAGCCACTGGCCAGGGCCACAAAAATATTTAAAATATGGAATTCCTGACTATTTAGTCAGGGTACTGATCTCTTTTCCCTTAAATTGTCAAATAATAAAATGATAACAGCCAACACAACAATAATTGTCCAGTGTGAATGCTCTGTCTTGAACCATAAATATACAGGTCATATTATAGAGTTGTATCTTATTGGTCACTTTGCATAATAGGGTTGTGTCTGATTTGTTAATTAATGGTACCAGAAGTCCTTACATACAAGTATAGGCACCTGATTTTTAAAAAAATCACTTTGGAGTAGAAGGAACAAGTAATTGCTAGTATTATTACTTTTTGTGAACCAATAAAAACTTACCCATTTTTTGTCACATCAGCACAAAATATAAAATATTAATATAAAATCATTGCTCTAAATCATGAAATCTAAGCTGGGTAGGAGGACAGTGAGACCATGGAGGGGTAATGAACACTGAGAGAGGGTAATATCAATGGACCAGAAGTCCCTGCAGTAGGAAAAATGACCGAAGTTGAGCAAATAAGTAAGTCATCTGGAAGGACAGGAGAGACTAGAGAGAGTGGGTCTTTCAAGTCAAAATTGTGATGGTGATGTTATGGCAAAGTCTGGAGCAGGCGGATAAGATGGTGAAGAGATTTCGGGGGGTAGGAAGTTCAGGGACTGAGAGGCCAGGATGTAGGAGACCTGGCATACATGGATACTAAGACCCCCCAAGACTGTTGAGGGATTGTAGAGATTAGCACCTCGATCCAGATGCTGCGGTCTTTCCCAAATAAAGAGAAGTGACTGCAAGGTCAGTAAATGACATCACCAGGTGACTGGTGATACAGCTGTATGTCATGGGCCTTCAAGAAGAGAAGAGGAAGACAGTCAATGTCTTGGTAGGTAGGGGTCAAAATTCCTTCACTCAGCAGTTGTGGGCTATGGGAGAAAGAACAGTTACCACTTGAGAAAGCCTCAGGGGAGCAATCTATGAGGCACAGTCAAGTTTCGTCAGGTCAGGAAGAGGCTGAGGACAGAGGGTGTTTGTGAGTAACTGACCATACATTTCATAGTGTACAGTTGAGGCTTTGGGTGTTTGGGGAAAGATAGAATATGAGGAGATGTTGGAGAATATACACATCCAGTATGGGGATAAGAAGAGCACGGAGGATGGAAAACCTAGAAGTTGATTTAAATAGAAAATATTGAGACACTGGACATTGACCATCTGTAGGTCAGGTGGTGCAGTGGCTTGGGAGAAGGTCAGAGCATCCTCCAAGGGACAAGTTTCTGAGGCAGCCCCTATGGCCAAGGTGATTCGAGGAAGCTGTAATAAGTGATGTGAAGACATCGGTGTGGTCTGTTTGGCATCTTCCAAAGATAGTGCAGGTCTTTGTCAGAGAGTGGGGAAGGGAATTTTTTTCCTGCTCCTGTGTATACTAGGTGTAGGTACACCAATATATTCCTCTAATGTTTTCTGTCAGTACAATGGCATCTGTGCCCAACAGAACTATAGAAACCAATGTGCTCAGCCTACAGTGATTTGATTAACAAGAAATTCTGACTTTCTTTGTGTTCTCCTCCCTAGTTTTCATCTCATAGGTCTTTGAAAGTAAAGTCTCTCTGCTTTGTGGTTTGCTGTGGCCATTCTGCAGTTCATGGTGACTAACCCCTCGGCTACCTGTGCCATTGCTGACCAACTTTAGGTTCACTGGCCCCTATGTTCTCTCTGACCAACCAGCCAGCTCCTTCTGTTTCTGTGAACAGAAACCACAGAGTCCCAGGCGACCTTTATAAACTATAGCAGGAGCCCTGGGTTCTGCTGATATTCAGGCCTACTTCTCAGTCTGGCCCACACTGCTGGCTTTCTTCTCTCTGGTGCTGATCTCTGAGGGGCTCATTATCACACACGTTACCTGGCCTGAAACTGTTGGAAACTGTGTTCTTACTCTCATCTATAAGCTCATAAATCCTGTGCTAATTAATGCATATGGCTTGGTATCTGTTCTAGTGTCCACAAATAAACAATGATTTGTTAAGAATTTCCTGAGTAGTCAAAGAAAGTTGGGAGACTTGTTGGTCTACGACAGTGGTTCTCACATTTTGACCTGTACTGGAATCATCTGGAGGGATGTTAAATCACAGATCACTGGACCCAAGACTCTTTGTCCTGTAGGCCTGAAATGGAGCCAGAGAATTTGGGATGATCTCAAGTGATGTACTGTGGCTGGTCATCGAACCACACTTTGGAAACCACTAGACTAGAACATACTAAAGACTTCTTTGAAATTGTATTGTCTAATGCCAAATGTCAGCCCAACAGAGTTTCAATTATAAGTCAATCAAAATATTCATATAAAAGTTAGATAAAAATCAAATTTATATTCCTTTTTAAAATATTTTTTTATTTATTTTTTAGAGAGGAGAGATAGATAGATAGATAGATAGATAGATAGATAGATAGATAGATAGAGAGAGAGAGAGAGAGAAAGAAAGGGGAAAGGAGCAGGAAGCATCAACTCCCATATGTGCCTTGACCAGGGAAGCCCAGGGTTTTGATCTGGCGACCTCAGCGTTCCAGATTGATGCTTTATCCACTGCACCAGCACAAGTCAGGCAAATTTATATTCCTAATTGTAATCATTTTGAGAATAGTCACCATTTCTTTTTTCACTGGTGTATCCACTACAGTAGAACTCAGACTTGAAAGAGCAGGGTAAAAGCCAAAATGAAGGGATATGGTTTGCATCATTGTATATCTGGAAATATTTCTGAAAATGGCTGTATTCAGGGGAAAGTGAATGGTTTCAGAGTCTAGGAGTTGTGAGGGGTGGGGTCAGCCTTTCTCAAAGGGGTTAACATTTATCTAGCCATCAGTTAATCCCACCTCTGGGTGTCTTATTTGATCCTATCTCTTTTCTCTTCACAGATGAAATTACTTATGTTGAAATGAGTGTTTTGCCCACTGGATAAGTTAAGTAAGAACAAATAAAAGCACTCACTACTCTAGTAGACTGAAGCAGGGGGAAAAGTTATTTATTTATTTTCAAAAGGTGACAATTCTAGAAGGGAGAAGTGAGCTAAGAAGATAGCACATCTGTAACCGGAGTCCATAATCACATGTCCTAGGGCTTCTCATAGCTTAAAGATTCCAAATTAGTCATGTAGATGGCTAGATTTAGAGCCAGGTTCATCTCTATATACCAGGTTTTATTGCTTAAGAATATGCAACCTGTCTTTGATTCCCTTGCTCATCGTTGGCCATCTGCCTATAGACATTAAATTCCATAAAATTGAGTAAAAACTTTGTAGTTACTGTCATTGTGGGAGGACTCATACATTGTTCAGCACGGATGGGATGAAGTTGAGCAGGCAGAGTGGGCCTGTGACATGAGCTGTAGACAGAGGCCCCTTGCAGGTGCTCAAGACTAGGGGAATCAGGGGTGAGGAGGGGAAAGAAGGGAGAGAGATGTGTAGGAGAGAAGGATCAAGGCTTTGAAATATGACTTTGAACTTGGTTTTAGTAAATTCCACAATACACAGTATTTTCCCATTGTGGGTGGCTTATGTTTGGGCATATGAATAGCAACATAGAATTGAACAGTGAGTCATTTACACTTTGTGTGTGTGTGTGTGTGTGTGTGTGTGTGTGAGACAGAGACAGAGAGAGGGACAGATAGGAACAGACAGACAGGAAGGGAGAGAGATGAGAAACATCAATTCTTTGTTTCAACTCCTTAGTTGTTTGTCGATTCCTTTCTCATATGCCTTGACGGGGGGGGCACTATAGCAGAGCAAGTGACCCCTTGCTCAAGCAGTGACCTTGGGCTTCAAGCCAGCCTCCTTTGGGCTCAAGCCAATGACCGTGGAGTCATGTCTATGATCCCATGCTCAATCCAGCGACCCCACATTCAAGCTGGTGGGCCTGCACTCAAGCCAGATGAGCCCATGCTCAAGCTGGTGACCTCGGGGTTTCGAACCTGGGTCCTCCATGTCCCAGTCCAATGCTCTATCCACCGTACCACCATCTGGTCAGGTAAGTCATTTACTCTTAAAAGAGAGTCCAAACACTTGGTAGAATTTACTTTTGCAATGCTTTGCTCTGTCACAAGAATTAAATGATGTCTTGCTCTCTCCATTCCACTCCCTATATCAGCTTCTCTAAAGCAAAGGCAGAATATGGTGCATTGACTTCAGCTTGTAGTCTCTTTCTCTTTAGCATCTCCTACTCACCTCTTCTGATTCTCAAGGGCACTGATTTAGTGGTTCTGAGTTTTGTTATCAGAACCCTAAGTTCAAAAGGCAGAATCAATGTTACCACATAATAGTTCACCCACATGGTTCATTTATTTGCAATGCTTAAAAAATTTCCCTGAAAACTTAGCACAGTTTGAATGTTGTAAGTGATTGCCTGGCATATCTGATACCTAGCAGAGCTTATTGTCTTAGCTAATATCTTCCTGTGATTACCTTACAGCCCATTGGGCAAGGGCTAAAATGTCCTAAGTCTCTAACTGTGTGTTGAGGATGAATGTGGATATTGAAGTAGAAGGCTAAAACTGTGAGTGTATTATTATGGTTGCTGTTGTTCTCTATTATAATTCCTCAGGCTGTATATTTAGGAACAAGAAGCACAGGGCATTAGATAGTGCTATGGTTATCATATCCACCCCATAGCAGTCCTGGAAAGCATTGACAGTAATTCTGCATTTGTGCTGCAAATTTCCTCTTATCCCATATGCTTTTGGGTGGCTGTGCTTTGGGGGTCCACTTACAACACTGTGAACAACTGTTTTAACCAAGTGATAGATGGGATATTTCCATCAAAGGTACACTGTTCATAAGCGAACTAATCACTCTTTATTAAACTTTATGTAAATAAAGCCAAATTCGATTTATTAAGATGATGAAAGAGAATAGGGACTTTTTAATGGGTGGTGATGCTGTGCGTTATCTAAAAGCACAGCAAATGTAATGATGCATTAGAAATGCCAAGAAAATTTAATCAGCGTAGAAAAAATATAATGAAATGGTTGTTGAAACACTGTAAAGCTGATGTTAGAGTAATTAATTCCCACTGAGCAAGGTGTGGAGCACATTACCTGGGCTCTGTTAGATTAGTCATCCCACCTGCAACATCTGGTCCTTGGATCTATTTTCATTTTAGTATAATTTCTGACCTTCTGAATTTAAGTTTTAGGATGAATGAATAAATAAAATGACTTCTGCAGAAGACAAAGTTTTTACTAGCCCATTACAAATGAAAACCATGCTCCCCGCCCACTTCTATCCTCTCTCCCACCTCCCCACCCCCTTACCTCTCTATGGTGAAAGAGAATGCTGAAATTCAGAATGGTGCACTTCCTTGTTTTTAAGATTAGGTAACAAATACTTGAAATACGTGGTTTTCTTTGGGTGGTCTTTCTCTTGACACACAGGTGGAGATAGGAATGGTTTCTTACCTATTGGTAGAAAAAAAATGGAAAGGATGGATTATAATAGTTAATATTTTTGCTTCCTCTTTTTTTAAATCTTATTTTTATTAATTTTAATGCAGTGACATTGATAAATCAGGGTACATATGTTCCGAGAAAACATCTCCAGATTATTTTGACCTTTGATTATGCTGCATACCCCTCACTCAAAGTCAAATCGTCCTTCGTCACCTTCTGTCTGGTTTTCTTTGTGCCCCTACCCTCCCCCTACTCCCTCCCTCTCCTTCCTCACCCCCTCCCCACCCCTCCACCCCACTCCCTGTTATGATCACATTCTTGTCCATGTCTGTGAGTCTCATTTTTATGTCCCATCTATGCATGAGTTCATATAGTTCTTAGTTTTTTTCTGATTTACTTATTTCACTCCGTATAATGTTATCAAGGTCCATTCATGTTATTGTAAATGATCCGATGTCATCATTTCTTATGGCTGAGTAGTATTCCATAATATATATGTACCAAAGCTTTTTAATCCACTCGTCCTCTGACGGACACTTGGGCTGTTACCAGATCTTTGCTATTGTGAACAATGCTGCCATAAACATGGGGGTGCATTTCTCCTTCTGGAACCATTCTATGGTGTCCTTGGGGTATATTCCTAAAAGTGGGATGGCTGGGTCAAAAGGCAGTTAGTTCGATTTTCAATTTTTTGAGGCGTATCCATACTGTTTTCCACAGAGGCTGCACCAGTCTGCATTCCCACCAGCAATGCAGGAGGGTTCCCTTTTCTCCACATCCTCACCAGCACTTATTCTGTGTTGTTTTGTTGATAAGCGCCATTCTAACCAGTATGAAGTTATCTCATTGTGGTTTTAATTTGCATTTCTCTAATAATCAATGATGTTTTTGCTTCCTCTTTATGAAAGTTTGCGTTTCTTGTTGAAAATTTTAGAAAATATAGGAAATAGAAATAAGAAAATAAATATCACCCGCCATAATTCTATTTCCCAGAAGTAAACATTAATATTTGGGGGAATTTTTTTTTACTAAAAACTTATAATTCATCTTCTACTCTAATAATCATATAAGTCAGGAGTTAGCATTGTGGATAAGGCTGTAGGAGTATAACAGCCTTGGTTCAAACTCTGATTTCACCTTGGGCAGGTTAATTATTTTCTTGGTTCCTCATTTCCCCACTTAAAAAATGAAGATAGCAATAGTAACAACTTTGTTTCATCCTTGTAAAATTTAAATAAGATAATATACACTGTGGGCTTAGAACAATGCCAAAGGCGTGAGTATTATAAATGTCAGTTATTGCTACTACTATTAATGATACTTTTATGAATATTGTTGTACGTATTTTTGTCTCTTCACTTCTTTCAAGTATATCCCTAGGGGTGAAATTGCTAGGTCATAGAGTAACTCTATTTTAGCATTTTGAGGAACTGCAAAACTATTTTCCAAACTGGATATACTATTTTACATTTTTCTCTTCAGTGTATGCGTTCCAGTTTCTCCACATTCTATCAATATTATTGTTATCTTTGTGTGTGTGTGTGTGTGTGTGTGTGTGTGTGTGGCAGAGACAGAGAGTCAGAGAGAGGGACATACAGACAGGAAGGAAGAAAGATGAGAAACATCAATTCTTCGTTGCAGTTCTTTAGTTGTTCATTGATTGATTTCTCATATGTGCCTTGACCGTGGGCCTTCAGCAGACCGAGTGACCCCTTGCTTGAGCCAGAGACCTGGGGCTCAAGCTGGTGAGCTTTGCTCAAACCAGATGAGCCCACGCTCAAGCTGGCGACCTCGGGGTCTTGAACCTGGATTCTCCGCATCTCAGTCCGATGCTCTATCCACTGTGCCACCGCCTGGTCAGGCTTTATTTATTTTTTTATCCTAGACATCCTAGTGAGTGTGAAGTGATACCTCACTCTAGTTTTGATTTGCATTGTCCTCATGGCTAATGTCAATTTTACTTTGGAACAATTTTCTCTTTCTTTTCTAAAAGTGCCTGCAGAAAAATCTCTCCTCTTCTTTCCTTGCTTTTTGCTTTATGTTCTTTCTTTACCCCCATACTTTTGCTCAGTTCAGGACAGAACATCAAGACATAAGATCTGGGTGGATGTGGATATTTCAACCCGGGAGGATTTAATGTAAGGACTGAGGCATGTGGAAGGACCAGAAGAACAGAAGTGGGGAGCTACCTCTTGTCTGTTGATTTCAAGGACTGGAGCGGAAATGCACAGATCAGAGAACTGCTCCAGCCGTGGATTCTGCTGCTGCTGCTGCGGTGACCTGGCCACAAACCCTCAAGTCCCATTGATTATTTTAGTCAGCAGCACTAGCAGCAGGAAAATGGCCTCCTCCTCATTCACCAAACTCCTGCAAGTGCATCCCATCAGAATAATTTAACTTTGCATGCAGAACCCTAGGTTTATTTGAGGTCACATCCCATTTATACTGGAGTATATGTAGAAAGGAATGTGAGTTAATGTTGAGTGCTCATAGATTGTGAGGGCTGCTACTAGTTGCCTTAAGACCTGGTTGAAAACATTGATTTATGAATGGCCACAGCTTTCCCTCTCTCCCATCTCCTGAATAGAAAGAATCTTTTGCTATCATCAGTGGCAGCAACGCGTCTGAGATTTGGTTGAAAGTATAATAGGTAGAACTGGGAATTAAAAGGAACCAAGAAAGGTGAAATTTGTGTGAGGTTTACATTGGGAAGAGTAAAATTAATATTGGAAGAAAGGCTTAGTCGAACATGTTCTGACTAATGAGGAGAGAAGCAGCAGTTGGGGCTGACTCCTGAGGAACTCTCTGGGGCAGGCTGGAGAGTGAGATTGGGAAGGACTACAGGCACCACGCTGTACTGAGGGCCGCTCACCCCACACGGATGTGAGAAGAGGGCTTGGACTCTGCGCGTAATGTATAGTGATCCCTTTGGCATATTTCAAGAGACTGAGTTAATGTTTTAAATTGCCTTTCAGTTTTTATGTGCATTTCAAATATAATATTTTTTATCTGACTATAACACTTGCTGGGCCTGGTTGAGAAGGGACCGACCTTTATTCTGGATTTATCCTTTTTTTTCTAATTATTATTAATAAGAGTGACTTGACATTTCTGTGGACTGAAATGAAATTTTCATGGCTGGGGGAGGAAGCATCCATATATAAAAATATCAGAACTTTGAGCAAAAGGTGTTCGTAGTTAGCATGATTCCTCTTCTCTCAGACAAAGGCTCCCAGGGGACACCCCTCACCTCGTGAATATGTCTAAACCTCCTAGTTGAGACATGGATAAGGAAGGAAGATTTCCTCTCATTTCACTCTCAGCGGGATATTTAATATTATTCCAAAGCTAACTAATGAGGCCATCGTTGTTCAAACCATTCTATAAGTGTTATTTAAGGTCTGTTTTGCCAAACTCAAAAAATCTTTAAAGGTACGCATTGTGAAGAAGATTTGACACTTCTGAGAAAAGATTCACTTCTCAGAATAAAATTACTTAAAGTGAAGGGTCTTGAGAGTAGAGTTAATTAGTTATTTTTTAATACAGGGCTTAGTATAAAGTGGTCTCACTGATAAGCTTCAGAAGAGGCACGGCATTGTGTATATTTGTCAAGTGGAACAAAGGTAAACTTTAGTTCACTGCTGGAGAAAATTTAATTAATTAGAAGGATGCTAAATTCTTTGTTCAGATCTCTCTTTTTGTTTTAGGTATTGATTCAGATTGGAGGAGCATTCTTTTCTAATACCAAAAAGAATCCACAAAGACTTTGGAATTCAGGAAAGGGAAGAATTAAATTACAATAGATGGGAGGGTTGGGAGGCTTTCTTTCCTCTAAGATTTCAGGAATGGCATTCAGAACTCATGCATTTCTTTTAACAAATAGATTGAATGATAGACTCAAAAGCAGTTTCAAGATTTGAGTATTGCAATGGACGTTAGAATTTATCTAGTCTTGTTTCCTCATGTGTCTTAGGAGAAAGTTGAAAAATGCAGAAGGGTGATAAATTTCCCCAAGGCCATACTGGTTGAATTTTGCTGCTGGACATTAGGGCTTCTACTGCACTAAAATCTATGTACGGTGAGGCCATAATGAAATGTAGTGGAGGCTTCCTTATAGGAAGGCCAGAACTGATGATACACTGAAGAGTAGAAGAGCCACTCAGAGCAATGCATATGATTAGCGGGTTTCACTTTAAGGAAAGTCCTAAGTATGTTGCTCTTCAAAATTGAACAGCAAAGACTGATGATGAGTAGAACCAGAGTAAGGTTGTGTCTCCATAGTATATCTCTCTGTAACTTACTGAGGCTTGCAACCCCATGTTAATTTATCTTTTATGGAGAATTGTTTATAAATCAAGATTTTAAAATTTAAACACTTGACTGAATTGTCCATTTGTAGGTTGGCTATCAGTTTGTCATTTTTAAATTTGAAATTACCTGAATTTTAGAATTATGTTGTAAACAACATTTTTGTTTATTTGTTTTCCTATTAGACAAAGGTGACAGGTGCTTATGTATAAGAGGGCTTCTTGTCCAAAATTATCTCACCAACTGTTCTATTATTATTGTCTGGATGCAGCCAATAGGGAGCCATTCCTTTGATTTAAGCTTTTCTTTATTAGTCTATTTTTATTTTAAAACTTATATATACCAGGAAGAGAAAAAGAAAAGAGAGTGAATGTGAGAAATGGTTTTCATTTGCTTGACAATCTGCCCAACATTCTAATCAGACATTGCAAGATTAAATTAGTTTATGTGTGTTATTTTTATCATTACATTTTATAACACATATATGTTTCATGTGTATTCTTTTGCATTTGTCAAATCTAATATCAAATATTTAAAACTAAGTTACTAGATGAAACAGAGACTTAAGAATAGTGATCGGCCCTGGCCGGTTGGCTCAGTGGTAGAGCATCGGCCTGGCGTGCAGAAGTCCCGAGTTCGATTCCCGGCCAGGGCACACAGGAGAAGTGCCCATTTGCTTCTCCACCCCTCCCCCTCTCCTTCCTCTCTGTCTCTCTCTTCCCCTCCCGCAGCCAAGGCTCCATTGGAGCAAAGATGGCCCAGGCGCTGGGGATGGCTCCTTGGCCTCTGCCCCAGGCACTAAAGTGGCTCTGGTCGCAACAGAGAGACACCCCGGAGGGGCAGAGCATCGCCCCCTGGTGGGTATGCCGGGTGGATCCCAGTCGGGCACATGTGGGAGTCTGTCTGACTGTCTCTCCCGGTTTCTAGCTTCAGAAAAATACAAAAAAAAAAATAGTGATCATTTGGAATTTTCACATGCGTGTTTTAAATAAATCACTTAAACTGTTTGGCCCAAAGCATACCATACTTTAAAAGCCAGCATCTAGGCCCTGGCTGGTTGGCTCAGCGGTAGAGTGTCCGCCTGGCGTGCAGAAGTCCTGGGTTCGATTCCCGGCCAGGGCACACAGGAGAAGAGCCCATTTGCTTCTCCACCCCCCCTCTTTCCTCTCTGTCTCTCTATTCCCCTCCCGCAGCCAAGGCTCCATTGGAGCAAAGATGGCCTAGGCGCTGGGGATGGCTCCTTGGCCACTGCCCCAGGCACTAGAGTGGCTCTGGTCGGGGCAGAGCGATGCCCCGGAGGGCCAGAGCATCGCCCCCTGGTGGGCAGAGCGTCGTGCCGGGTGGATCCCGGTCAGGCGCATGAGGGAATCTGTTTGACTGTCTCTCCCCGTTTCCAGCTTCAGAAAAATACAAAAAAAAAAAAAAAAAGCCAGCATCTAAAGAGGAATTATGTTTTTTATTCTTTCTGTTTTCAGTAATTATCCCTATTTGGGTTAGGCTAGCTGGGTACTGTATTATATAAACTAGTTGAGGAGCGACAGTGGATCTGAGGACTTCTGAGATGCTCCAAGCAGATTTCAGACTGGACACGTGATTGCTATTGGCTGCACATCCAAACTTGAAGTAGTAGAATTTTCAAAACATGAGAGATCTAATTCAGAAGATTAGAACTAATAATTTACTTTGGGAACACTGCATGATATTCGGTAGCTGTGTAGTCTTGGATTTAACGTGTCAGGAAATGGGGAGTTTTGAGGGGAAGGGCTTTTTGCTCTGAGTTGCTGAGGCTCCTGAGAAGGAATATCTAGTCTGTTCTTTAATGTATTTTTAACAGATAACCCAGGATTTGTGTGTTGCCTATTGTATTATTCAGGGCTCTTCAGAGAAACAGAACTATTAGGAGGTGTGTGTGTGTGTGTGTGTGTGTGTGTGTGTGTGTGTGTGTGTAGATAGATAATGAGAGAAAGCGAGAGAGATTTATTATGAGGCTTATTCGGTTATGGAGGCTAAGTCCCACAATCTTCTGTCTGCAAACTGGAAACCCATAAAAGCCAGTGTAATAATTTAGTCTAATTTTGCAGGCCGGAGAATGAGATGAGCTGATGGTGTGAATCCCAGTCAATGGGCAGGAGAAGATAAGGTGAGATGCACTAGTTTAAGGCAGCGAGGCAGGGCAAAAACGGGGCGAATGTGTCCTTCTTCTGCCTTTTTCTCTGTCCAGGCCCTCAGTGGACTGGGCGATGCCCACCCTATTGGGGAGGGCAGTCTATTTTACTGAGTGCACTAAGGCAAATGCTAATCTCATCTAGAAACACCTTCACAGACATACCGGGAAATAATGTTTAATCTGAGCAGCCCATGGCTAGCAAAATTGACACATGAAGTTAACCATCACACTTATGTTATGACTACAGCCTTCCCTGGAGAGCTGATAGCATTTGGTTTTTCTGTACTTGTATGCTTTCCTGTCAAGCAAGTGAACTTGGCACGACTGCAAGGTCCACTATGACACTGCCCACTAATATCACTCCTCTTCGTGGGTGAAGCATTTCACATCTTGCTAAAATGTACTCTGTGGTGCTGTTTTTGGATCCTTCATCAACCCTGGTGTCAAGTGGCCCAGTTTTTCTCATTCTCACTTTGTGGATGGATGAACTGAGGTGTGGCTGGGGGAAGGGACTTGCTCAAGACCACGTGGCTATTAAGTAGCAGAGCTGGATCTAGATTATAGATTAAGTCTTCTGATTCTTAATATTGTGCTCTCTTCCCAATAGTTCCCATAAAACCATGCTGTTGCTGAGCTGACCACTTGGACCATATGCTCCAATAATTGCATTCTGTTTTGAACTTTTTTTTTTTTTTTCAGAGACAGAGAGAAGGCAGATAAGGGGCAGGCAGACAGGAAGGGAGAGAGATGAGAAGCATCAATCCTTCACTGCGGCACCTTAGTTGTTAATTGACTGCTTTGTCATATGTGCCTTGACCAGGCAGCTACAGCAGAGTGAGTGATCCCTTGCTCAAGCCAGCAGACTTGGGCTCAAGCCAGCGACCTTGGGCTCAAGCCAGTGACCATGGGTCATGTCTATGATCCCATGCTCAAGCCAGCAACCCTGTGCTCAATCTGGTGAGCCTGTGCTCAAGCCAGATGAGCCTATGCTCAAGCCGGCAACCTCAGGGTTTCGAACCTGGGTCCTTTGTGTCCTAGTCCGATGCTCTATTTACTGCATCACCACTTGGTCAGGCCTGTTTTGAACTTTTAAAAGGAGCAGGGAAAGGAAGAAATGCCACTTGAATAGGATGTTTCTCTGGACTAAGATTGTCCACATGACTTTCTTGCATTACTATACTAAGTGACAATTTAAAATTTTGGAAATTCTATAGATGCCTAGTGTAGAACCATGAAGAATTAGTATGTGGAATTGGGATAATTAGTCTGCTTGTCCTCTGTTTAATGGTCTCACTCTGGAGTGCCAACCTATAATAGGTTTCTCCCAGCAAGAAGGAAATACATACTGTAATAGAAATAGTTGGTCAAGACCTCTTTTTGGGTGTCTGGCCACTGCCAAAGTGCAGGTTTGTATTGATTACACCACATCAACAAGCAGGTGTCATTAATAAGGCTGATAATTTGTACTGACTTCACCCCATTTCCCTACCCTCTCAGCCCTGATGTTTTGTTGGGTGGGCTTATATAATTTTCTTGGAATTAACTTGTCTCTGGTTCCAGGTACAGCAGATGCTGGCTGTGTTTCTGTATCTGGAAAGACCCAAACATTACTGCATGTTCCTTCCTGCGGCTCTGCCTTTATTTGCAGCTGTAGTCAGTATTGCAGCACTTCCTAGATTCTGCCCCAAGTTCTAACTCCAGAACCCCTATGGACCCGCAGCACCTTTTGTTTCCAAGTAGACTCCAGCTTCACTGATTTGTGGAGTCTGGTCACCAACTTGTGGACATCTATGACAGCACCCCAAAGAGCAGCTGCTCAGGTCAGATGTTACAGTAAGGTCAATAAAAATAGTAACAAGGAAAATGAAACATTTAAAAGGGTCATTGAACTCTTCCAAGTGAAGCTGTTAGGTAATCACAGATTCTTGTTCTATTGCTCTCATTGGTCTGAAAATGACAAATGTATTCATGTAAAATTAAAACCATAAGCCAAGCTGGGAAGAATTGAATAGAGCCTGTTCCTACTTCTCCCATTTTAAAGGTGGAAGGCTACCCCCCACCCCACCAAGAGCCACCTTGGGAGACTTCTATTTTTACTTATGGTTATTTCTATTGTCCTCCCAAAGGACAAACAAGGTTACCAAAATCAATTGCTGACAGGGGACAGCAGGTAAGATGTGTGAGTGGGGTCACCTGAGCAGGGCCGGGGGACTGCAGGGCACTGCCACCTGCGGGGCTGCCCTGCTCCAGCAGCCTGTTGGCGGGGTCACCTGAGCAGGGCCGGGGGGGGGTACTGCAGGGCACTGCCACCTGCGGGGCTGCCCTGCTCCAGCAGCCTGTTGCGGGGTCACCTGAGCAGGACCGGGGGGGGGGTACTGCAGGGCACTGCCACCTGCGGGGCTGCCCTGCTCCAGCAGCCTGTTGGCGGGGTCACCTGAGCAGGGCCGGGGGACTGCAGGGCACTGCCACCTGCGGGGCTGCCCTGCTCCAGCAGCCTGTTGGCGGGGTCACCTGAGCAGGGCCGGGGGACTGCAGGGCACTGCCACCTGTGGGGCCGCCCTGCTCCAGCAGCCTGTTGGTCTTTAATAATGCAGGCCCCGTGCTGCCAGAGCTTCTGATTTCAGCTCAAATCAGAAATCTGGGTTTTAAATGTCGGTGACTAATTAAAAATAAAAAAGAAACCACTTCTATGCAGACCAGCGGATTTTGCTTTTCTTCAGACTCTAGCTGGAGAAATTCCCTTAAGACTTTTCTATTTTTCCTTCTCATGTGGCGACCCAACAGTCGTTGATTTAAAGTGCAACAGACTTGATTTTTTTTCCTTTGCTCTTTTTACAAGCAGGCCCCTTAACATTTCAGGATTAGTGAAAGTACATATACATAACACAGAGATATAGATAACAGGACCCCAAATCTTAGAGGAAAGGGGGAGGCAGTTAGGGGGGACGGGGGCTAAGGGGGTATGAAAAAGGACACAGGGGTGAAGAGTGAGGGAGTTATATTCAGTGGGTCACTTGAATCCATGTAAACAAAATAAATTAAAAATTAATAAAAATTTTAAAAAGTGGAGAAAAACAATTTTAAATAAAGCTCAAACAAACAAACAAACAAAAAACAACAAAAACAAACAAAATATAAAGTGCAACAGACAGCTACTGCACCAGAACTCTGTGCTGCATGCCGGCCCCTGCCACTGTCCGCTTTTCCCTTCCTGGCCTCTGGACATAGCCGACATTTTCTTTTTAGCTTGTTCCTGTTTCCCTTCTAGTCTACCCAGACCCTGTCTCTTTTTAGGATCATTGCTGAACATTCCCAGGCCTCTGTCCTGGCTGCCAGCTGAGCAGTGCTTCAGCATCTCCCCAGTGGCCAGAGCTTTTCATCTGAGTTAGCTCTTCTCCACTCCTGACTCAGGTCCTCCGCTGTTCCGGAGCTCCACACACTTCTCTGGTTGTCCCCTGTGCTCACACAGCTGCAGTTCTCCAACTCCTGACCGGAGTCTCTCTCCCCTCTTAATCCCTTGTTCTCTCTCCTGACCAAAGATCTTCTGCCTCATGCTCTTAAGCATTACAAACAATGAGCCACATTATTAGGATTGTACATCTAACATTAGATATGTGTTTACACATCTATAATTTTTACACATGATTAAGATTTAACAGATAACGAAGTTTCAGCATCATTAGACAATAACATCACAGTATCCTGCCTGACCAGGTAGGTGGTGGCAGAGTGGATTGAGCGTCGATTTGGGATGCTTGAGGACACAGGTTTGAAAGCCCGACCGAGGTTGTTGGCTTGAGCAAGGGGTCACTGGCTCAGCTGGAGCCTCCCAGTTAAGGCACATATGAGAAAGCAATCAATGAACAATCAAGGTGTCACAACTATGAGTTGATGCTTCTCATCTCTTTCCTTTTCTGTCCATCTGTCTCTCTCACTTTCTCTCACTAAAAATTAAAAAAACACAGTATCTCTATATGTAGATAGAAAAGTGTTATTAACCCCAAATAAGTAATATTAAATACTGAATAGGTACAAAGGAATACTACAATGTATGTGGAAGATATTAAAAGTTAATCATAACACGTGTGTGGGTGCTGCTCAGTTTGAGATATGAAATGTTTGTGGTACGTTTGAAGGCTCTTAGTGTCCTTCAAGAACCTATCTGCCTTTCAAAATAAACTAATATGCTTAATTTGTTTGTTTTTCTTCTGCTTTGTTTGAGTATGTAAAAATTTATTGTTCAGTGTTGCAGGTTTTGAATTTTATGTGTAAAAATTTTACTGTATGTAGTCCTCTTGTAGTTTTCTGAGTTTTATAGTTTTTTAAAAAGATTTATCCGTGTTGATGGGGCTACCTGTAATTAATTATTTTTTATTGCAGTATAATATTTCATTGACTAAAAATTCTACACTTTATCTCCCAACATACTGGTATGAATAATGAGACTGTTTCCTTTTTCTTTCTTATTATAAACATGTTATTATGAATTATTATTCTGGCCTCTTGCTAAGAGTGAGCTATATCTGGATACCTGGGATTGTAGGATATGCATATATGAAATGCATAC
This sequence comes from Saccopteryx leptura, assembly GCF_036850995.1. Lineage (NCBI taxonomy): Eukaryota > Metazoa > Chordata > Mammalia > Chiroptera > Emballonuridae > Saccopteryx > Saccopteryx leptura. The sequence continues at coordinate 249,435 of NW_027095732.1, forward strand.
ACATGCAACAATGCCCAATTGTTTCCTAAAGAAATCACCAGCAGAGTGTAAATGTCTATTGCTTTATTAAATTCTTGTAAACTTCTGGCATTTTTAGACTTTTTAATGTTTGCCAATGTGATAGGCCTAAGGTAGGATTATCATCATCATCATCATCATTATTTTGTGGTTCTAGTTTGCATTTAATGTTCAGGTGGAGCATCTTTTGAGATGTTTGTTTTTCCTCTTCTGTGAAGTGACTACTCCCATCTCCATATTTTCACTTTTGTTTTATATTTTTCTAGTTCATTTGTATTTCTCCATATAAACTGAATGTGAATCCTTGGGCAGTCCAATAGGTAACAATTTTTTTTTTCAGTTTGTAGCTTGCCTTTTTATTTTCTTTATGGTATTCTTCTGCCAACAGAAGTTTTAAATTTTAATTTAGTTAGATAGATTAATCTTTTCCTCTATGACTTGTGGTTGTTATTATTGTGTGTGTGTTTCCTCTTTGTAATATATATTAATAATCTGGTGGGGTGTCCCTCCATCTTATTCTTTTTTAGAACCATGTATTACTTTTGATCGTTTATTTTTTATGTATATTTTAAAACCAGCTTATAAAGTTTTGCCAAAGCCTGGAATATTTTTTTGGAATTAATTTATCTTAGATCAATTTGAGAATAATTTAGTTCTCTATAATTTTTCCTCTCATGTGTAATATATTATATATTTTTTTATTGATTTAGATCTTTAATTTAATTTTATGAAGTTTTACTGTTTTATATATAAAGTGCTCATATATCTTTTATTACATTTATTTCTAGGTACCTTGTATTTTTGTTGCTATTGTAAATGGTGTCTTTAAAACAAATTCTTTAGTTAAATGTGGTGGAGTTTTTTTTGGTATCAAGTAAAATTATAGAATTATATGTATTGATTTCTGTCTAGCTACTTTGCTAAACTAATAATTCATCTGATTCTGGGGTTTTGTATGCAGAAAATGAAATTATCTGTAAATAATGATAGATTGTTTCTTCTTTTCCAGTCTTTATCTATGAGGGCCAGCGCTCTGGGGGTGTCTCCCCGTGAGGGCCAGCGCTCTGGGGGTGTCCCCCCGTGAGGGCCAGCGCTCTGGGGGTGTCCTCCCCGTGAGGGCCAGCGCTCTGGGGGTGTCCC
>NW_027095732.1:250612-308670 GCF_036850995.1 Saccopteryx leptura
TATGAAACTCTCATTTCTTGTCATCACATTATTTGGTAATAATCCTACCATAAATATCATACATCTTCTTTTTTCATGCATTTATTTTTTATTTTTCCTAAGTTAGAAGCAGGGAGGGAAACAGACTCCCACATGCGCCCAGTTGGGATTCACGAGGCATACCCACCAGGGGGCGATGCTCTGCCCATCTGGGGCATTGTTCTGTTGCAACCAAAGCCATTCTAGCGCCTGAGGCAGAGACCATGGAGCCGTCCTCAGCGCGCAGGTCAACTTTGCTTCAATGGAGCCTTGGCTGTGAGAGGGGAAGAGAGAGAGAGAAAAAAAAGGAGAGGGGGAAGGGTAGAGAAGCAGATGGGCATTACTCCTATTTGCCCTAACTGGGAATCGAATCAGGGACTTCTACACGCCAGGCCGATGCTCTACCGCTGAGCCAACTGGCCAGGGCTTCATACATCTTTTGACACAATAATATTTGTATTTATCAGGTCTTTTGTGCTACAGATTTGTATCTTCAGATATGATCATCTCCAGGAAAAAATAAATAAATTAAAGGGAGAGAAGGAAATATAAATCACTAAATCACATAGCTTTCCTAATCTGACGATCCTAATTTTAAGGGGCATGTAACATATTAAAAGGTCAAACCGATAATACAGTATTACTAGAATTTTCTTGAACAATGATATTGCTGCTTTTCTCTTTAACAACATAACAGATTCTATGTCAGGAACCAGTACATGTAAGAAGATAGAAACACAGAATGGCAAGTTTAAGAGAAGGAAGACAGACTGGTCAGCGGGGAAATGAAGACTCACAGTGCGGAAAGAAGCAGCACATGCAGTTGTGGGTGATAGAAAGCCTTGACAAGTGAAGGAAACACCAACACGAGGTAAGGTGCAGTCAGATTTCCATGGAAGCTGAATTTTACATTATTGGGATGCCAATCATAGGTGTAGTGATACACAAAATAGTAATTACACTTTTTCATTTACCTTCTTCTAGAGCCAATATTTAGGTGATGCCCATTTGAAAGTATTCAAGCAGTCTCAAAGTACTGATTCAGCTTTAAAGGGAATAGATTCTTATATTGTAAAATAAGGTTCTTTTAGTAAATGATTATAACAGGTAAGGGGTAGTATAAAATGACTTTAGCTATTAAAATATGTTAAAAATGGGTAAAATGTACTGCAATTTGCTCGTTCCTTTTTCTTTTTATTTTTTTTATTTCTTTTTTGCTCGTTCCTTTTTCTAGATGGTTACCTTTAAAAAAAATTAAGGCAGATATCTGATCAGTCTGGAAATGGCATGAGAGCAGGCAGTCTCTGTGCCACGGCAGCTGCTCACAGGGCAAGACCAACCCAGGATAGTCCATTGATGTTAGTACTTAGAAATTGTATTGTGGTTTTTATAAATTTAGCTCTTTTATTTTTCCAGTTACAATTTACATTCTATATAGGGTGAAGCAAAAGTAGGTTTACAGCTGTGAGTATATGAAACACCGAGTTTATTTTTGTACTATTTATTGATTATCATATCATTTTCCATATAAACAGCTATAAGCCTTCTTTTGCCCCATCCTGTATTATTTTGTAACAGTTTCAGGTGTAGAACATTGTTAGACAGTCGCATACTCTACCAAGCCCCCGCCCACCATATTTCCAGTACCCACACGGCACTATACATAGTTATTGCAATGTTATTGTCTATAGTTTCCTCTGCTGCAGTTTACCCCCTCATGACTACTTAGTAATTACCCATTTGTACTTAATTCCTTCATCTTTTTCACTCAGCCTCCCAAGCCCCTCACCTCTGGCAACCATCAGTCTGAACTCTATCTATGAGTCTGTTTCTATTTTGTATGTCTTATTATTTAAATTGTTCTTATTATTTAAATTGTTATAAGACATGTAGCCAATTTTTCTGTGTTGGGTATCTATTAAGTTTCTCTTTCTATTATTCCTCTTGAGCTAGGTTCCAATTCTAGCACGTAGTTTTTTTTAGTCTTGCTCTTTTTCCACTTTTGCCCCTTCCGTCTCTGTTTCTCATTTTTAATGGGTTGACACTAAAACAAAAAGAAACAAAATTTGTCATTTCTTGTGCACTGATTTGTGAATGTGTGTGTTTGGGTCTAAGTGTATTTGGTTGTGACAGAAAAGGGGGAGAGGGTGACAAGGAAGGATGGTGTTAATAAAGAAGTTGTGATGACAACTCTGAAAGTTCCGACTTGAAGAGACAGAGAAATAACTGACAAGGGACCGAAAGAGAACAAAGAGTCATAAGAGAAAAAATTCAGTGGTTTCACTTTTTCATGAAGGTTTTGGTTCAATATTCATATTAAAATAAAACTTGGAGAGATTGGATTATTTATTTAGAAGCAGAAGGACCATTGTGGTTGTGCAACAGATGTAGAAAAGAGACTCTGAGAAAAAATTCTGAAATAAGCATGGCAAATTCTGCCAAAAGCTCTGTTGTAGAGATGAAACTAGTATGGTGACTGCAGTTGTTAAAGGAAGAAGAAAGGTGAGTGAACTTAGAAGTAGGACCTATATAAAGTAATGGCCGATTTGAACAAGTATGCTCTAATATTTGTTTCTGTTAGAAAAAACAGGGCAGGAAGTTCAAATAAGTGGAAAGTTTAATCAAACGGAGGGCCCCCTCAGAGAAGGAAATGGAAAAAATAATCCAGGAATGAAGGAGATCAAGGAGTCCAGGGAGGATTGACCAGCCCTCGTTCTGATTGGATTTGAAGAGGAGAAAATCAGTGGAAGGGTTAGAGGAAATAGTTGGTTATCGCTCACTTTGTGTAATCATGTGGTAGCCTGGCCTTAGGATGACCTTCTGAAGCTTAGAGAACCCTGAGAGCAAAATTGTACCCGGGGGAACTATAATAGTTGGGAGTGAAAATTAGACTTCACTAGACTAAGGTTCAGCATGAGGGTCAATTCTAGCAATTTTCCATAACTATCATTCATAGGAGACCACAGATTTGAGCTCCGTTCATGGTCAGCAAAAGAGAAGCAGACATAGGTCATAGAAATAAGCAGAGTCTAAGGTGAAGTAGCTGATATTTCAGAGACATATAACAAAGAGAATTTGTTGTTTTCCTTCTTTTTAAACTAGGAAGGAAGACATTAGTCTCAAAAGCCTTCAGAGAGAGGAAGTCAGTTAAAGCAAGACCTGATAGTTCAGGCAAGAAGGTCAGGAGGAAGTTACTGATATAAATGAATGGGTATCGGATTGCTGCAAAGAATGAGATATTCACTTAGAGTGAGCCAGGTTCTCAGCCCACATTTCATGACCTCAGTGACCTGTGTACGATCCAATAAAACCTTCTTGAATTCTGAGTTTTTTACTTCTTTTGAGTAAAAAACACACGTTTACAAGAGTACCTGCTAGTTTGCTAAGAGTCACTACAGGAAGGGAAAGGAAAGAACAGACTCAGCTGGGAAATGAGGACAGTGCTGGCTCCACTTTCAGAGAAAGAGGAATAAAAGAAGACCCCAGGGTCTAACACTAGGGTCTAATAATGGAGTCCGTGCACGTGAAAATACAGTCCCTGATGATCAAAGAGGGAACTGAGTTTATTAAAACTCCTAACAGGCTAACCTTCCCCTGGGGCTTTTTTTATGCACATATGATTAAAAAAAAAACCTCATGACTTAATATTTCTATGTTCATCTGAGCAGCAATTTTTTGAGAGGCTGTTAATTTATTCAATTTTAAACTAACATTATCACACAAAACTTCATTCTATATTGATTTTCTGATTGTTGCAAAGCAACACATTTCCTTTTGTCTTGACAAATTTTCCAGACCCAGCAACGAAAAGGTAAAATCACATCACTGTGTTTGTCTATCCCCAGAGTCAAAGACTAGGCCACACTAAGGGGTTTGAGGGAAGGAGATATGAGTTAAAATGTGGTAAAAGGAAGCAAGATCGCCTCTCCATGCCTGGTAACAAAAAAGTGAGAGATACAGCAAAGCACCACAGTGATAAAGTATGCTTATACTTCTATAAGTTTCCTTAAATCAATATTTTAAAACAATGTTTTTTAAAAATAAGATTGATTTGTACTGACTGTGTTCAAACTGTAGACTAAAATGGTCTGTGTGCTCAGATTCCGATAGGTGAGGCTCATGAAATAGTATAAAAATGCTGTTAGGCACGAGCAGACTCTGACCCCCACATGCCCAGTCTTGTATAAGCTCACATTGCCTATTCTGTTGTAGAACATTAGGATCTGAAATTTATGTCACCACTGTTATTCTTAAAATTATGTAACTGAAGTTTTGTAAGAGGTATTTATGCAATAATTCAAAGCAGGTTTATCTATCTAGCTAGCTAGCTAGATATCTAAAATTGCTCCTCTTTTGAAAGGTTAGTTGTAATTGTTTTATAGCTTTGGTTACTTTTAATTTTGGAAGCTTTTATCAAATTTCAGAATTAATGAAATGTTCATATAGTACATATTCATGGTACTCATACAGTCTTTAGATCTTAAAGTAACCTTTATTGAAAACCTCCTCTTCAAAGATATTTTTTACACTACTCAGTGTTTAAAATATCTGCGCTGTATAGATTGTTTGTACTTTGATCACTGTTTGACTCTGTTGCTTTTTTAACTTGTAGGTCATATAGGTCATGTTGACAATTAAACAGGAATACTCTGTATACTGGAAGTGGGAATGGGGTTGGAGAGAGAAAGCAGGAGGTGTATGTAGTTCAGTGTAAGAAATAAACCAGAAAACAACCAAGAAATGCAAAGGAAGGAATTTTAAATTATTCTTTGGCTCAGATTATTGTGTCTCCATAAAATAAAGCAGAGAAATCAATTTCTAGTCTATTCTAAAGCCGGGATGTGACAGGTGGCTGAACTCCACCCTCTACTAAATCCCGAACCTCAATTATAGATTGAATTCCTGTCATTCTTTATATTCTTTTGTTTACTTTTCACATGAAATAAAATAAATTAATGGCAAGGTGAAAGAAGAGGAATGAGGTAGAGAATAGAGAAAGAGGAAATATTATATTGACTAAAGCCTATTTCATACAGATTTCTTATTCTCTTAAAAGACCCTGTCCTGCAAGGGAGTCTATATCTTTTTTAATACGAAGTTTCTTTTGAGATAGCAGGGACACCTACGGGAAGGAAGATTGTTATTCTAAGCTCGTGTCTGTAATTGATTAACTTGTGTTTGTGCAGCTCCTTGTGAGTCATACACTGGGGTTCAGATATTTTTGAGGTTATGCAGCAGATATCAACAATAGGATGTGGTACATTCCTTTTTTTATATATTAACTTCTGATCTAGATAGGAGTATTTCTGGTCCTCAGAACAACTGTCAAAGTGTTAGCTCTTTCTAATAAGCTGGTTCTTACGACCATAAATAAAAGCAGTCCCCAGGTAAATGTGTGTGTCTCTTGCAAAGTGTTTGTAAGGTGTACCTGAAAAATTTAGGTGTGTTTCCATCTACAGTGGCCCCGAAATACTATCTCTCAGTTCACCTTTGACAAGTTAGACTAATGATTGACAATTGAAATACATATTTCATTTTCCCTTAGACAAACAGTTAAAAGGTTGAGGGTGAAATGATGGCAGAGCAGTTTCGGGTTGTTTCTCATTTTATTCAAAAGATACACCGGCTTGACGGAAAGGCAGACACCCAAGTCCATGGAAGCAAGTCATCCAAACAGATCTTACATGTATAATTATCTTTTCCATTTTAACCTTGAAAAACTCTTATAGCCAAAATTCACATTGAAAAAATAAAAGAGCCCAGTTTTCAAATGTGAAATCAGTGGGGCCTTGCAAAATTCCCTTGGTGTTCTTTGTAATATCAAACATTTCCATTTTTGCATTCAATCCATGTAGGCAGGTGATCAAGCTAATGTAGAGCAGAAATGATTTCTTCAAGGTAGGGAAAAGCTGAGGGGATTTGTGGGCACTGTGGGCCTGGAATTTAATATGCTCTGGTGGCTACTTTCAACTTGGTTTTCTTTTTTAAAACCCTTATAGAAATTGTTAAAAGCGATTCTCTCTCCTCCTCAGTGTGTGAACAAATTTTTCAGCCATTTATATTCAAAATGGACATCTTGATGGTGTATTGTATTTATATTGATAGACAAATACCTTCTTCAATTTTAGCATCCAAATCATTCTTCATGATTTCCACAGCACTGAGGTTCACAAGGACAATAAATTTTAAATGAACAATAAACAGGCACTGGCTGATTGGCTCAGTGGTAGAGCATTGGTTTGGCATGTGAAAGTCCCGGGTTCAATTCCTGGTCAGGGCACAAAGAAAACACAACCATCTGCTTCTCCACAACCTCCTTTCCCTCTTGCAGCCATGGCTCGAATGAGCAAGTTGGCCACTGTGCAGAGTATGGCTCCATGACCTCTCCTCAGGCACTAAAATAGCTCAGTTGCTGAGCAGTGGAGAAGTGGTATCAATGGGCAGAACATCAGCCCAAGATAGAGGTTGTCAGGTGGATCCTGGCCAGAGCATATGTGGGAGTCTCTCTCTCCACCTCCATGCCTCTCACTTAATGAAAACACAGACAAACAAAAACAGTAAACAACTAGGACCATTAGTTACTTTTATAATGCTTCTCCTAACTCCTACTATCTGGGTGGAGGCCCATTGAAGGTTGTAGATGTAATTAGCAAATGGAAGTCAAGGTTCCAAATAAGAAAGGAACTCTGTCAACCTCGAGGTGAGACTATTTCTACTGTTCTATTTTATTTCTCAGTAAGAATAGCAGTAATAAGGCCCTGGCCGGTTGGCTCAGTGGTAGGGCGTCGGCCTGTCATGCAGGAGTCCCGGGTTTGATTCCTGGCCAGGGCACACAGGAGAAGTGCCCATCTGCTTCTCCACCTCTCCTCCTCTCCTTCCTCTCTGTCTTTCTCTTCCCCTCCTGCAGCCAAGGCTCCATTGGAGCAAAGTTGGCCCAGGCGCTGAGGATGGCTCCTTGGCCTCTGCCTCAGGAGCTAGAATGGCTCTGGTTGCAACAGAGTAACGCCCCAGATGGGCAGAGCATCGCCCCCTGGTGGGCATGCCGGGTGGATCCCAGTCGGGTGCATGCGGGAGTCTGTCTGACTGCCTCCCCGATTCCAACTTCAGAAATATACAAAAAAAAAAAAAAAGAATAGTAGTAATAACATTGCTACAACAGCACATAATATGTGTTTAGTATAATTATATCTGACAATACCATTTTAAAATATAAATTTTTTTATCAAATAATTAGTGAAACAAGTGAATAAATCTTAAGATACATTGCTGAGTGATTTTCAAATATTTTTTAAAATCTCTAACAAATATTAAAATTTCTGTTTTATTTTCTTTTCCTGTGCTAAATTCTTTGGCTCATGCTGTGTGGAAAATTAATTTCCGGTTGCCAATTATTCCAGTTGAATTTTTCCCCTGTAGAACTAAGGCCATAACCCCTATTTAGGTTGAGGATGTTACATCTTTTTACCTATATACTTTGATTGTATATCCTTCTTATTTAAGCTCACCCTGGGTCCTCTGGAAATCTCCAGCTTTGTCAGCCAAGATTATTGAGGGCTGAAAGACACATCCACCATTACCCAGCGCAAAGTGCAGTGGTGAGCACAGTCATTTCATCTGCCTGCATTATAAGAACAATTTCCAGTGAAAAGCCAGAGAGATCGTCACATCCTAACCACACTAATGAGATAAATGTCCACTTTTATGTGTGAGACAGTGCTAATAATCTACTTAAAAAGAATTAGAAAATCTCCCTTCCCCTCTTTGAAAAATTGTACCAAGTTTTTTGAGCATCTAGTATATGATTAGGATTTTGTGAAGTTTTATGAGTATAAGGGGAAGCGGACATGCCAATTCCAATTTCCTATATATGGATGGTGTATTTGGGGGTGGAGAGAAGGAGAACTCTGCCTACTTGAAGTGATGATTTTTCTCAGAGGCAATCACACAGCATAGTTCCTACCTTATAGGGACACCAGAATCACAGTGCCTTGGGATTTGATTTTTGCTGGCATACATCTTGGAGAGAATAGGTCACATCCCCTTATGAGAAAATAGAAAGAAATAATCAGTGCTGAGAGTCACTGGGAAGTGGGAGAGCTGGCAAAAGCAAGATCCAACTTCTGTGCTGTTGTGAAGCTAGTTACCTTCCTATAGAGGGCCAGAGGCCCCGTGATCAACTCAGATCCCCAATTATGTGCATTTAGTGGCCGGTTATACTTACGGCTTGGACTACAGCTTAAGTCCTTCAATAGAAATTAATGTTCAAAGATTATAGCAATATTTACTTGTAAGTAGGGTTTATGAGGATTCAGTTTTGGGAGAAGGAGAAATGCTAGGATAAGCAAGCCAGCTGACTTTTATTATTTATACAGTCTAGGAATACTCTTCTACAAGGTTCCCCTGAAACTCATAACTGTCTCCCCTAGCAGAGATGGGAAGCTCTAGCTCTTCCCATGGCTGTTATGCACCATGACAGTCCCAACACCACTACAGCCATTGCATACCAACACTGAATGAACAAAGAAAATTATCCAACTGAGTGAACCAAATGAGGAAGCTTGTTATTATGGGAGATGAAGAGTCTTGCTGATCCTTTTGTCTTGAACTCAAAGACTTGATAACTAATGTCATATGCCTTCTAACCTTCTATGACTGTTGCCCTGCTTCAGTTCTTCGTGCCAAGGAAGGGTATCACAAAGCACCAGTGGCAGTCCTGTATGGTTACTACAAAAGTGGAACTTTTGCCCTGGCTGGATAGTTCAGTTTGTTACAGCTTCATCTTGATACGCCAAGATTGTGAGTTTGATCCCAGGTCAGTCTGGGCACATCCGAGAATCAACCAATGAATGTACAAATATGTGAAAAAACAAATTACTAAGTGGAACTTTGCCTTCTCTCATTCTATGCCTTGTTAATAGAAGAAAGATAAGGTGTGTATAAGAATGACTGCTATGGGAGTTCTAAACTTTGCAAGGATAACAGGTCAGACTTTAGGGAGTATGATCTGTAGACCTGTCTGAGGCAAACAAGATTCTCATCACCTACTTAACAAAGGAGAGAGTGAATTTTCCTTTACACAGAAGCAGAAAGCAGCTAAAGGTTATCATAGAAGGATAATATATTTGGGGGTAGGCCTATACACTGTGTCTCTGGGGGGAAAACAGGGCTCTTATATGTCACGTTTGCCAATTTTTGTGGTATAAATACTTCTTCCATGTCACTTTAACAAATGAAATTCAATTTCTGATTATTTAATAATTGGCTCATGTAAGCTATTGTAAGTAGGCTCTAGCAGAGGCTAACTGCATAGTTACCTCATGGGAAACAAATTGACCTTGATATAACCTAGTTTACTCTTTTGGATCAATGAAAAATGATAACAAAGTGATCCTTCTTTCTTTCCATTTGAATGGAGACTGTGCATGGACTGTACCCTTCTGTTTAGGTTCTTAGGTCACTAATGCCTATTCCAAGGATTCCCTTACCCTTAACTGATGCACTGCACTTTGGTTATGGACTAGAGGCTATCACAGTCAAGTGCACAGAGTGCAAGGCCAAACTGGGTTGCTAAGAAAGGAATCTGAGGAAATGGTAACATATCAAGTAAAAAGAGGAAATCAAGTAAAAAGTAACATTTGAACCAAAACCTGAGTTCTAAAAGAAAACCAGCAAAGGAAAGATCCAGAGGTAGCCATCAGGTAGAAGAAATAAAAAAATATAAGCCACTCTAAGCCAGGTCAATGTTTGGTAAGTTCAAGTAATAGCTATTGTGGCTAGAGGCTGATGAATGAATATGGAGAAAATTGGTAGGAAGTGAAGCTGAAGGAAAAAGTAGGAGTAGATCATACGGGATCTTATATGCCATAAAAAGACAGTATTTTATTCCAATTTTAATGAACAGTTTTGGGAGGGTTTAAAGCAATGAGTAATATGTGATTTTTATTTATTGAAAGAGCATTCCCATTTGTTACAAGGAGTGAGGGATGGGGAGGCCAAAAAATAATGGAGTGGATGATTATCTTCTAGTTGGAAAGAATCCAGACACCCATGGTTGTTTATCATACAATCCTAGCTCAGATTTGCAGATGGACAGAGCTTGTAGGGAGCAAAGTGGATGTGGAGATTTGGCTTTAAAAGGAACTGACAACTTCTGTATTGAAGAAGTATACAGTCATGGGTTTTTGTTAGTGTAACTGGATGCAGTAACACCCACTGGCACAACCTTTCCTGCATAGCACAGTCCAATTCAACATTTGAAATTAAATGCTTAAATGGAATGGAGCCTACCTCAACTTTTATACTGATGGTTGCCATTGCATATAATTGATTTAGTCAGCAAAATGCTAGCAGTAAAATGAAACTTGGAAACCTTCTGACAAATAAAGTTTTATGGTACAAAGAATAAAAATTAATATCTCTTCCCCAAAGAAATAGATGAACGAGGGACAGTTCGTTTTCCATTTAATTGGATAAAAAAACCTTCATGTGATGACTTCAATTGTGCATCCCATGGGTAGACAGACATTTCTTGAATTCACCATGGATTTTTGAAGGTCATAGATAACAAAAGCATTTCTTCCATTATGTCTATTTATGGACTCTACATTTCAGTCATTAACCCAGAAATGGAATAAACCATTTTTAGTTAAGAAATTAATTTTCTATGAATTTTAAATGACTGTGCATTAGTTTATTTTAATTACATAAAGATAAAATTCTAGATTGAGATTTGGATCACGTACTCAACATTAATTAATGTTATTTATTAAATAATGCCTCAATATTAATTAATATTATTTACCATTCAGAGTCTTGTTTGAGGTAAAAAAATCAATATATAATCCTTTTTACACAATTATTTTTTATATATGTCTAGAAATTTTGTACATGATTATTTTCTTTCCAAGTAAGTTTATTGCATTAAGCCGTTTTAAACCTAGTACCAAAGACCAGCAATACACTTAAAGAGATGAGTGTGAGTTAATTTTATTACCTTTATAATTAACATCCAGTAATTAATTACTGTATTTTAGGACATGCATGAAATGCACATACACATTGTATGCAGTCAATTTTCTGTGAAATGTTCTGCAATAGATCTTTCATGTAACTTTTTTTTAATTTATTTTTTTATGAAGTTGGAAACGGGGAAGCAGTCAGACAGACTCCCGCATGCGCCCGACCGGGATCCACCCGGCAAGCCCACCAGGGGGCGATGCTCTGCCCATCTGGGGCGTCACTCTGTTGCAACCAGAGCCATTCTAGCGCCTGAGGCAGAGGCCAAGGAGCCATCCTCAGCGCCTGGGCAAACTTTGCTCCAATGGAGCCTTGGCTGCGGGAGGGGAAGAGAGAGACAGAGAGGAAGGAGAGGGGGAGGGATGGAGAAGCAGATGGGCACTTCTCCTATGTGCCCTGGCTGGGAATCAAACCCGGGACTCCTGCACGACAGGCTGACGCCCTACCCCTGAGCCAACCGGCCGTGGTGGGCATGCCAGGTGGATCCTGGTCGGGCGCATGCGGGAGTCTGTCTGACTGCCTCCCCGTTTCCAATTTAAGAAAAATACAAAAAAAAAAATTAAGTGAAAGAGTGAAATGTATATTGAAAAAAACCTCAAGATTCATCTTTTATTTGTTAGTCTATTGAAAGTTTTTTATTTGCCTAATGTTTGAAACAGTGATCTAATTCATAGCCACATTTGATAAATATCTTTTATTTCTGCAAGTCTGTCTTTCAAATATACATTTGATTGTTACTAATTATTATTATTATTATTATTATTATTTTTGTATTTTTCTGAAGCTGGAAGTGGGGAGAGACAGTCAGACAGACTCCCGCATGCGCCCGACCGGGATCCACCCAGCATGCCCACCAGGGGGCGACGCTCTGCCCACCAGGGGGCGATGCTCTGCCCCTCTGGGGCGTCGCTCTGTCGCGACCAGAGCCACTCTAGCGCCTGGAGCAGAGGCCAAGGAGCAATTCCCAGCGCCCGGGCCATCTCTGCTCCAATGGAGCCTTGGCTGCGGGAGGGGAAGAGAGAGACAGAGAAGAAGGAGAGGGGGAGGGGTGGAGAAGCAGATGGGCGCTTCTCCTGTGTGCCCTGGCCGGGAATCGAACCCGGGACCTCTGCACGCCAGACCGACACTCTACCACTGAGCCAACCGGCCAGGGCTTAATTATTATTATTTAAAAAATAAAAATTCTGCCTGACCAGGTGGTGGCACAGTGGATAGAGAGTAGGATTGGGACACAGAGGACCCAGGTTCAAAACTCTGAGCTTGAGCGTGGGCTCATCTAGTTTGAGCACAGCTCACCAGCTTGAACTGAAGCTCTCTGTCTTGAGCAAGAGGTCACTTGTTCTGCTGTAGCCTCCTGGTCAAGGCACATATGAGAAAGCAATCAATGAACAATTAAGGTGCCACAACAAAGAATTGATGCTTTTCATCTTCTCATCTCTATCCTTCCTGTCTGTCTGTCCCTATCTGGCCCTCTCTCTGTCTCTGTCACAGAAACAAACAAACAAACAAACAAACAAACATAAAAATCTGTCCCTCAATTCCAAACCTAATTTTGCTAAAATAAAAACTATTTTGATTTATGTGAGCCCATGTGGTTCTTTTATTTGGAGAGAAATTCTTTCTGAATGGCAACTAGACATTAACCTTCACAACTTTAAAGAAATGTCCTGGAAAACAATTCAGTCGGCCCATATTATCATTACATCGATACAACAGTGAGAGGATGTTTAATGGGAGCAGTCCAACAGAAGGTTAGAAAACTAATAAATATTGAGGCTAGAGTCAGTGGCTAATTAAAATCACATAAACAGAAAATCAGATATCCAAACCTCCACATTTATAGTGCGCCTTTTAAAATTCAAAACCCAATGATCCTAGCCTTTAAAGAATAAATAAAAATGGATGGATAGATAGATCCTAGGTTTGTATAAAATTTTTACATACATGGGAATACAGTATATACAAGATAATTTTCACTTAAAAAGTTATTTGAAGTTTTTTCTATACCTGTTTCATTTTTAAAGTACCTTTTTAGTATTCTAGTCTGTAAAGATAATATATTTATCCAGTCATGTAATGAAAAATAATTAGCTTGTTGCGATGATTTCTAATAAATTTTTTGTGTGAAATGACACAATGAACATAATTTAGTGTGTATATGTGTATATGTATATGTGTTCAAATATAAAATATAGCTTTATAAGTAAAAGTAAATAAAGTGTATGTACATTTAAAATTTTTATATTTTCATCAATAATAAATAATGTTTTTATTTTCCTGTATAATTTTATACACAATAGATAAAAACATTATTGTAACTTTAAAGAGTGATTTTATGTACCTTTAATTATAATGAAGGTTATTTGGGTATTTTTTGTTTGTTTTGGTTTTTAGTGAGAGAGAGACAGAGACAGACAGACCTACAGTAAGGGAGAGAGATGAGAAGCATCAACTCGGAGTGGCGCCACGTTAGTTGTTAATTGATTGCTTTACATACATGACTGGACAGTGGTCATGTCTATGAACATACACTCACGTTGATGACTCTGCGCTAAAGCTGGTTGAGACTGAAGTCAAGCCTACGACCTCTAGGATTAAAGCCTGGGTCCTCAGTATCCCAGGTCAATGCTCTATGTACTACACCACTGGCGGTTACTCAATTATTATTTTTTTAATTTATTTTATTTTATTTTATTTTATTTATTCATTTTAGAGAGGAAAGAGAGAGGGAGAGAGAGAGACAGAGAGAGACAGAGAGAGAGAGAGAAGAGAGACAAGGGGGTAGAGCTGGAAGCATCAACTCTCATATGTGCCTTGACCAGGCAAGCCCAGGGTTTTGAACCGGCGATCTCAGCATTTCCAGGTCAATGCTTTATCCACTGCGTCACCA
Organism: Saccopteryx leptura; assembly: GCF_036850995.1. Classification (NCBI taxonomy): domain Eukaryota; kingdom Metazoa; phylum Chordata; class Mammalia; order Chiroptera; family Emballonuridae; genus Saccopteryx; species Saccopteryx leptura. The sequence goes on from NW_027095732.1 coordinate 264,537, forward strand.
CAGGTCAGGCCAATTATTTGTATTTTTTAAGTGATACTGTTCCAGGTTATTTTCTTAGTTTTTTTTCTTTGTTTTTGTTTTTTTTAGGTATTATTTCCAAGGGCCTTTTTGTACACTAAGGAAATTAACCTTCATCTCTGATATGAGTAAAGCTCATGTATTTCTTTGTTGTTTTGTAGACAATTCACGAAAGCAGACATGCCAGGTGTTAGAAAGGGAGGATGGATATGACGATAAAGGCGACAGAAAACTGCTGAGGAGACAGAGTCTCTGTGTCTTGTTTGTAATGATGACAATACAAATCTATACAAGTGATAAAATGCCCTAATCATACATAAAATCCTACAGGAATGTATACATGAAAAAATAGTAAATCTGAGTAGGGTCTGCCCTCAGGTTTAGTGCAGTGTTCCTGTCAGTGTCCTGGAGGTGATACTACTGTTCTTAACGCTGGGAGAAGCTGGGTGATGGGGACCTGGGATGTCTCTGGACTATTTCTCCCACGTCTTGTGAGTTTATGATATTTCAAAAAATTTAAAAAAATTTAAATCTCAACAAATCTCAAATTATATAAACTGAAAATGAAACCTACCTAGATACATCACATTCAAACCAATAATCAAAGGTTTTAAAAAAATGTCAAAAATGAATGAAAGAACAGTTTCCTATAACTATTCTAGACCCTCTATTAGATGCTTTTACTTGTGCCTTCTTACCCTCACACTTAGTATTATTTCAGGTATTATGGCCTCCATGTTCAAGATGAAATGTGTTGATTCAGAAAGTAGATAAAGCTGCTAAGTAGCAGTAAGGAATCTAAACCCATGTCTACTCTATGGAACTTGATTTTGTTTTGAAGTCATTTGGTTTACAGACCCAAACATTTTAAATGCCCTATCCTAGTTAATCAAGGAAATTGAGTGTGAGTATATCCCTTATGTTTCAATATCAAGTTAGAGGAATATAATGTTACTCCTTTCTAGATTAGATCATTCCAACTATTAAAATGGAATAAATGATCACATTGAAGCTAATTTGCATCAATGAAGGCACATCATGTTACAAACAACAGTAAATGACTCAGGCTAATGAAAGAGAAATCAAAAATTTATTCAAGTGTGAGTGCAGAGTTTTGTGAACTACAGTCACATTTAAAACAGCCAGGTCTTTCAAATCAAAACAAAACATAAAAAGGATTTGAAGCAGTTCATCAGTGAATACACCCAATTTGAGTTGCAGACAAAGGATAACTGGCCACTACCTCCAGCGTCTCTGTCTCTTCTGTTTTAATTTGTTTCAGGGGCTGTGACCTGCCTTCTCCCTCAGGAAAGCGGATAGTATGAAAAAGGGTTGTTTGCTCATATTAGTGATACATCACTAGAGATGATGGTGCTAGATATACATAAAAAGAGTGGGTGCTATGGCTGCTAAAAAAAGTACAGCCCCTCCGTAGAGTTTAAAGAGGTTTGCTTCCTCTCCTTCAGGGGCTATGACCGAACTTCTGCCTCAGGAAGGTGGTGGATAGTATGAAAAGGGGTTGTCAGCTCATATTGTGCTATGGCAGTAGAGCAGGTGGTAGATATGCATAAAAAGGGTGGGTGCTGTGGCTGCTAAAAAAAAGTTTAGCCCCTCAGTAGTCTAACCTACTTCACTTTCTCTCTTTCAAGGGCTGAAAAATGGTCTGTTTAGTTGAAAGGGGTTGTCTTAAATCCAAGATGGTTTTCCTTCTGCCATCTAAATGTTGCCTTCTTAAGTTTCCTGTTCTCTTCTTGACATTTTTTGCGATTCATACGGGCCATGGCACGATGGAAAACATGGCAGCTGAAGCCCTCAGTGACCCCGTACTCCACGTGCTCCTGCAGGACCTGTAAGCTGGGGAACACCCGGCAGCAGGCCATGCACTTGAAGCCACGGTCCGGGGCCACCAGCCGCTCAGGTGTCTTGGCCCTGGGATACTCGTCCAGACCTGGAGGCTCTGCTAGAGTCTCAGCCTTCTTCATTTTACCTTGGGCTCTAGTGTCTAAGCTGGGCTTGTGGTCAGTTAGGTGTCTCTTCTGAGACATGTGAGAGAGGGGGACATTTTTATGGACCTTTTCAATATAGGTCATTTCCTCTATTTTTATATTTTTAGAAGGACACACTAAACCTTCTTGTGTTTCCCATAACACATTAGCACCGTTTTTCCTTTGGACAGGTATGTAGTAAATGGTCATGACCCTTTCCTCTGTGTCACCCACTGAGGACATAAAGGGCTTGTTCTTATCAACCGAGTGGAGTGGACAGGTGGCAGGTGGACAGAGAGGAAGAATCTCTGATTGCTCCAAATCCCGGGATACAGGCATCTGAAGGAATCCTAGGAAAGAAAAATTCAAACATGAGAAAAATAGGATGTGTGCTCGAAGTCAGTAGGAGTTAAACTGGCCAGGCCCGGTGTGAGCATGTGGAGTGAATGCTCATGTGTGTGTGATAGTTCCGAATTCCCTGTGTGTTGTGTGTTGAGTTGATTACATGGTATGACTTTGTGGAAAGGAGGATGTAACATAGAACGTATATTCTACTGAAATTGTGTTTATGTTCTTGGATATATCTCAAGAGTGGTTTGATTTGGTAAAAAGGATGGTGAATGAGTGTGTGCATATTTGTGAGTGGTGTGACAGCACATGTGAGTAGTGCAGGAGTGGGACCTGTTCTCCCTGTGAGGTGGTTAGACTTAGAGTGCAGAGGATGGTGTGAGGCTCTCGGAATGAGCAGCTCTAGGTACATCTGAGGCTTTGTGGCTGTAGTGAGGAATGGATTCGAAAGACCACAGATGGAAGTTTATTTCCATCAGGGCATGTGAGTTTCTGAATTTTGCTTGGAATGAGGAATTTCAAAGAGGTTATCAGTGTGAGGAAATGTTTATTATTTATGGAATTAGTTGTAAATGGGTGACTTGAAAGGGACTGTGTGAAGGAATGAAGGTGTGAGGATGTACCTATGTGATGCCACCAGAGAAATGGGGAGATAGATAGGGAATAAAGGTTTGTGTATTGGGGGAGGAAACTGAAGAGGAGGAGAAATGGGGCCATACATGGTAAAGGGAATAGATGTGTGAATGTGTGAGGATGTGAGTTTGTGCTCATCTGAGGGGGCAGGTTCTGATTGCCCTCCCACTCACATATTGGCACAGTCCACGTCGGTACCCACCACTGTCCCAGTGTTCCTGTGTTGGAAATTTGTACTGTGGCTCTTGCCCTGTCCTTGAAGTCATAATCTCTATTTGTCCTTCTTTAGTACTAGTCTGTCTGACTGGTAGCCCTTTCCTGTGTGTGAGGGGACAGTGAAATCAGTAGAGACTGGGCTGAGCAGCCCAGTGGCATCTTTTGTCCAAGCTCAGATCCCTCCTGTGTATGTTCCCTAGCACCCTCATTAGGACGGGGACTCTTGGATGCAGAAAGGTGCCCCATTAAATCATCTGAGAATGCAGAGTTTTCATGCACTGTCTGAGCAGATGCTGAGAGCTCTGCAATTGATTGAAGTTCTGAGGAATGGAATAAAGAAACAACATTGAGATGATACATATTTTGGGGTCTCTGTCAATTCAAAAAATACATGTGGAGTGGACATTATATGTCAGTCATCAGTACCACACATGACACTTGCTCTCATAAAAATTAAGGTGACCTTGCCATTTAAAATTCCATTTTCCTCATATATAAATACTTACTAGAATTTTGTGTTTGATGGATGTCAGTGGGATTAGGAATTTTGTATGTGACATTCTGGAGATCGATACAGATTAACAAAAATAAGATCCATGCCTGAAAATATTATGTAGGGACTAATATTGGATGTCAACTCAATGTCCTCATGAAAAATGGTATAATTTGGAAATATGTAGTGCATGTTTTATGAGAATTCTGCACTTATACCTGTTTATATTGATACCTATGTTGATATAGATATATATAAAAAATATAAAGATAAATTTTATTGTTACAGAAATTAAATTTGTTATTAGGTTGTTACTATTTCAGTGTTAACCATGCTCACTGGTTATTATTAAAATATTTAAAATTCTCCTCCTCTGTTATAAATGTGTCTGATGTACACATTATTCACATTTGTAGCGTAATGTTCTGCTGAATGTAATGTGTTTTGTGTTTAAATTCATAACATGTTATATTTACTGGGCCAGTTTTTTGTGTGTGTGATTGGTTAGCTGTTTATGAATTTGAATATTGATGAGTTTTGTGTGATTGGGGTTGGTATGTATATTTTGGGTCTGTGTGTTACTTCAGTACGTATTTATGTGTATGGATTCTATTTTCTATGATTATACATTGTGTTTTATATAGTATGTGTATTTGATAGGGAATGTCTTACTGAGCATATTCCTTTGAGAACAGTGAAATAAGTGTGTCTGTAAAATATGATAGAAAAATAATGAACATGAGGATGTGAAAATCAAGGATTATAAGAGAAAGAGTAGGTATGCATTGAAAACAGGTACTGTGTGAAGAGGCAGAGTAAATGAGACTGCAGAGAAGAAAGTGTAATGTTGAGTGTGCAGTGAAACATGATTGCATTAGGAAATGAAAGTATGAAGGTCTGAGTTCTGAAAGAGGTAAGACAGTATCTGGACACTAAGACCTAACAATCTTTCATCAGAAAAAATGTGTCCATATTGCAAATCAATGTAATAGAATGTAAACACATATTTCAAGTAGTTGCAGACTGAAAGCAACCCAAATGCTCAGAAAAAAGTATACCTTATAAATGAATTGTATTCATGGATGGTACACGTAGACCGAAAATGAACAAAAGATGGCCCGGGCGCTGGGACTGGCTCCTTGGCCTCTGCCCCAGGCACTAGAGTGTCTCTGGTCACGACAGAGCGTCGCCCCGGATGGGCAGAGCATCGCCCCCTGGTGGGCGTGCCGGGTGCATCCCGGTCAGGCGCATGCAGGAGTCTGTCTGACTGCCTCCCCGTTTCCAGCTTCAGAAAAATACAAAAAAAAAAACCCAAAAAACAAAAACAAAAATTAAAAAAAAGGGCCACGCCCTGTGTGAGCATGCAGAGTGAAAATCCACCTGTAGGTGATATTTTAGAAATCTGTGTGTGTAGGAATGTAGTTAAGAGTGTACCTATGTGATGCTACTACAGAAGGAGAAAGATAGATGAGGAATGAGGCTTGTGTATTTGGGGAAAAACTGAAAAGGTAGAGGATAGATGTGTGAGTGTGTGCGAGGATATGAATAGGTGTTCACCTGAGGGGGCAGGTCCACTCACATATCAACACAGTCCACCCGCCACCCACAGCCATTTCACTGTTGCTATTTTGGAAACTTGTGCTGAGGCACCTTGCCCTGTCCTTGAAGGTGCACTCCCTATGTGTCTCTCTGCAGAAGCTTTAGTACTAATCCGTCTGCCCTGTAGCCTTTTCCTGTGTCTGAGGGAACAGTGACATCAGTAGAGACTGAACTGAGCAGCTCAGCTGCATCTCTTCTCCAAGCTCAGATCCCACCTGTGTGTGTTCCTTACCATCCTCATCAGGACGGGGAAGCCTGGATACAAAGAAGTCCTCTGCTGGGGGTAATGAGCATCCATGTGCTGTGGGACCACATGCTGGGGTCTCCACAACTGATTCCAGTTCTGGGGAATGGAATACATAAAGCACATTGATATGAGACATTTTCTGGAGTTTGTGTCAATTAAAAAAATACATAATGAGTGGAAATTATATGTCAGGCATCATTACCTCACGTGACATGTGCTCTCATAGAAATTAAAGTGACTTTCCCATTTAAAATTACCTTAATTCTAAAATATAAACAACTATTAAAATTCTGTGTTTGATGCATGTCAGTAGGACTAGAAATGTTGTATATGATATTTCTGAAGGTCTACACAAAATAACATATCTAGAACCATGCCTGAAAGAGTATGCAGAAACTAAAAATTGGATTAGAACTCAACATCCCCCTTTAAAAGTGTACAATTTGGAGATATGTTGTGAAAGCTTTATAAAGATTTCTGCACTTATATCTACCAATTTATTTTGATATGTATATTGATATAGATATATACATATATGCCTGTAGAGAGATGTAAAGATTAATTTTTATTTTTACAGAAATTCACTGTTCATTATTATGATGTCACTGCCCCCATTTCAGTGTTAGCAATGCTTACTGGTCATTATTGAAATGTTTAAGATTATCATCATCTGACAAGAATGTGTCTTTTCTATGTATTCTGATTTGTAGCAAAATAGTGTGTTGAATGAAACAGGTATGGTGTTTAAGTAAATTAAGTTTTGGTTAACACAATGTCATGGTTTAATATGTGATTGGTTTGGTGCTTGTGAATCTGAATATAGATGAGTTTTATATGACTGAGGATGGTTAGCGATTTTTCTCTGTGTTTTAGTTCAGCACATATTTTCTGTTTGATGTGTTTTCTGTGACTATGGATTTGTGTGTGTTTTATATATATTACATGGATTAGATATGCAATGTTATTATTAAGCCTATTCATTTTGTGACCAGTGTAATTAGTTTAGTAGCATATGTGAGGAAATAATTAAAGAGCACGAGAGTGTTAAAATCAAGAATTATAATACAAGCATACACAGGCTTTGAAATAATGACACTGTGTGCAGAGCCAATTTAAATGAGTGCGCAGAGAAGAGTTTATGAGGTTACATGTGCAGTAACAAGTGACTGCACTAGGAAATAAATGTATGGAATACTGGCCCTGGCCGATTGGCTCAGTGGCTAGGGCATCAGCCTGGCTTGCAAATGTCCCTGGTTCTATCCCTGGTCAGGGTACACATGAGAAGTGACTCTAATTCTCTTTTCCTCTGTCTCACTCTTCTCTCTCTGGGCTTTGAAGATGACTTATCTGGTCTGAGCCTCGACCTCAGGTGATGAGGATGGCTCCATTGATTGGAGCATTGACCCAGAGAGGGGTTGCTGGGTGGATCCAGGTTGGGTTCATGCAGGAGTGTGTAATTCTAACTCCCTCCTCTCACTTAAAAAAAATTTAGAACATTGGGTTGAAGGAGTAGTGTAGAGAATGAAAACTAAGGTCTAGTAACCTAATCCTTAAGCATTCATCAAACAGAAAAGTGTTCATATTGCAAATCGATGTATTAGAACAGGGGTAGTCAACCTTTTTATACCTACCGCCCACTCTTGTATCTCTGTCAGTAGTAAAATTTTCTAACTGCCCACTGGTTCCACAAAAATGGTGATTTATAAAGTAGGGAAGTAACTTTACTTGATAAAATTTATAAAGCAGAGTTACAGCAAGTTAAAGCATATAATAATAATTACTTACCAGGTACTTTATGTCAGATTTTCACTAAGTTTGGCAGAATAAATCTTTATATAAAACAACTTACTACAGTTAAATCTATCTTCTTATTTATACTTTGGTTGCTCCACTACCACCCACCATGAAAGCTGGAACGCCCACTAGTGGGCGGTAGGGACCAGGTTGACTACCACTGTATTAGAATGTTAAAACATCTCCATTTCTTGTAATCCCAGAGTGAAAGCAAGCCAAAGATTAGAAAAGTACAATCAATAAAGAAATTGTATTCATGCAATGGTATGCATACACCAAAAATAACAGGACAAGCATCTTGGATAAGTTACACAAATATAATGAGAGGAACCAGACACAAAGTATGTATTGTGGCCGTCTAGTTCTATAACATTTAAAACAGGGAGGACCAACCTAGACCTTAGCAGTCAGAGAAATCATAACTTTTTGTCTGGTAGGACAAAACTACACCACGGAGAATTTAGATGCATGTAGGAGACCTTAAGGAAATGAATGAGGAAGACAGTGAGTGCCGATGGGGGTGATGAGGGAAGAAGACAAGTGGGAACACTTTGCTATGAAAATATGTGGATGAGACGGGGTCCTGGACAGAGCATCTCTGTGCTCTCCTTTCAGTTCTAGACGATCGTTCCACTTTGACCCGTTTGAAGTTGTCAGTGTTTTCACCCCTCCTGGTAAAATGCCAAGCTCCTGTCTGTCGTATACTAACAAATCTTCCCTGACCTTCTGATAAAACTCTCAAAGCCTTAGGCCATCTTCCATTACTCCTTCAAATATAACACTGTTCTCCTCTGCTTTCCCTGGGCTTGGTCCAGTTCTTTAAAGTGTGTGTTTGTTTGTTTTAAATTCATTGCTTCTACTACTGATCACATGCAAGAAGATGCAGAAGCTTTCTGAGGTTCTTTTGTCCTGGTCAGTGTTGTATCAACTAATGGACTAATGGGCAGAATCATTCACCACATTTCTGGGCCATTTCTAGATCCCAACCCCATTTGCATTTTATTCAGTACTTCCTCCTTACCATCACCTGTCTGGTCATCTTTAGAAGAAATGGAAATTATGTCATCTGAATTAGAAGAGATCTCCCAAACTTTCTGTGTCTCAGTTATGGCCACTGCCATGTGTTGGCTCTGTAAAGCATCTTCTCGTAAATTCAACTCTGCTGAGAAATTATATAAAAATGATAAGGATGTGGTCTAGGTTTGTTATTTGTATATTTATCTGTTCATAAAAAAATAATGTGTCAGGTATGTGATTGTTGTGCAGGAGTGGGACCTGTGCTCAGCGTGAAATGTAAGACGCAGAGTGTGAGAGGACGGATGTGTTGCTCTCAGGATAAGCATCTCTATGAAGGTCTGCCAGGGGTCGTCAAACTTTTTATAAAAACCGCCCACTTTTGCAGTGCTGGTCAACCTGGTCCCTACCGCCCACTAGTGGGCAGTCCAGCTTTCATGGTGGGCCAATCGCTAGGCTGTTTGGTTGCGTGGTAGGGACCAGGTTGATCAGCACTGCAAAAGTGGGCGGTTTTTATAAAAAGTTTGACGACCCCTGGATGGATTAGTCAGACAAGTGATGAAAGTTTATTTCCGTCAGCGCATGTAATATCTTTTAGTTTTCTCGATAATGAGGAGACAAGTTATCTGTGTGAGGGGATGTGAATTATTTATGAAATTAGTTGTAAATGGGTGAGTCTGAAAATAACATGTGATGGAATGAAGGTAAGAGTGTACCTCTGTGATGCTACTAGAGAAGGAGAAGATAGATGGGCAATGTAGGCTTGTGTTTTGGGGGAAATAAGTGAAAAGATGAAGAAACAGGGTCATATCTGTTTGAAGGAGGACAGTTGTAAGTATGTGTGAGGATGTGAGTTTGTGCTCATCTGCGGAGGCAGGGAGGTGCCCCGTTAAATCTTTTGAGGATGAAAAGTTTTCATGCACTGTCTGACCAGATTTTGAGGCCTCCACAATTGATTCCAGTTTTATAAATGGCATAAGTAAAGAAGATTGATATGAGACATTTTCTAGTGTTTGTCAATTAAAAAAACAACACAGTGTGTGGAAATTTGATAGCAGACATCATTACCACACATGACACTTGTTCTCATAGAAATTAAGGTGACTTTCCCATTTAAAAATTCATTTACTCCAAAATATAAATAAACACCCATTAAAATTTTGTGTTCGACGGATGCCTTTGGGAAAGTCATTTTGGATATGATATTTTCTGAAAGTCTACATGAAATAACAAAACTAGAACCATGCCTGAAGGACAGTGTCCAGGAACTAAAATTGGAATTCAACTCAATGTTCCCATAAAAAAGTGTACGATTGGGGACATGTGGTGTAATTTTTATGAAGATTTCTGCACGTCTGCCTCTTTATATTGATAGTATATTGTTTTCAACATATGTATATGTATAGAGAGATTTAAAAATAAATTTTTATTGTTACACAAATTAACTATTCATTAATACCAGGTAATTGTATCATATCAGTGTCAACCATGCTCACTGGTCATTATTGAAATGTATAAAATTATTATCTGTCATGAATGTGTCTCGTGTATATTACTCAGATTTGTAGCAAAATGGTATTTGAATGCAATATAATTGCTGTTTAAGTCAATAAATTTTTGGTTAATACAGGGATAAGGCTTAATGATGATTGATTTGGTGTTTGTGAATCTGAATATAGATGAGTTTTATATGACTGAGGATGGTTAGCAATTTTTCTCTGTGTGTTACTTCAGCATATATTTTGTGTTTGATGTGTTTTCTGTAACTATTGTTTTGCATGTGTTTTATATATATTATGTGGATTAGATAGGGAATGTTATTATTGAGCCTATTCATTTTGTGACCTGTGGAATTAATTTATTTATATATGTGAGGTAGTAATTAAAGAATATGAGGATGTGAAAATAAAGGATTATAAGACACACAATACATGCGCTTTGAAAAAAAGGCTCTGTGTGCAGAGCCAATATAAATGAGAGTTTAGAGAAGAGTGTGTAAGGTTATGTGTGCAATAACACATGATTGTATTAGGAAATAAAAGAATGGAATACTGAGTCCTGAAGGGTAATGTAGAGTATAGAAACTAAGATCTAGCAATCTAACTCTTAAGCATTCATCAAACAGAAATAGTCATATTGCAAATCAATATAATAGAATGTTAAAACATCTCCATTCCTTGTAGTCCCAGAGTGAAAGCAACCCAAATTTTAGAAAAATATAATCAATAAAGAAATTAAATTCATGCGATAGTATGCATATATCAAGAATGAACAAACTAAATTGAAATGCATCTTGGATAAATTATACAAATATAATAAGTGAAAGGAATCAGACACAATATATGCATTGTGCCCATCTATTTCTATAACATTTAAAAACTAGGATAACTAATGTAGACCCAGGAGTCAGAGAAAGTATAACTCTTTGTATGGTAGGAGAAAAATATGCCGTGGAGAATTAGGATCATGTGGGAGAGTATAAGGAAATAAATGACGGGTAGTCTGAGTGCCAGTGGGGGCGATGAGGGAAGAAGACCAATGGGAACACTTTGCTATGAAAATATATGGATGAGATGGGGTCATTGACAGAGCATCTCTGTGCTCTCCTTTTATTGCAGTTCTAGACGATCATTCCAGTTTTCACCGGTTTCAGGTTGTCTGTGCGTTCACACCTTCCTGATAATTTACCATGCCCTTGTCTGGCTTATACTAACGTATTTTTTCATGTTATTCTGATAAAACTCTCATGCCCTTAGTCTATTACTCATTGTTCTCTGATCTGTCTGGGCTTTGTCCAGTCCTTTAAAGTGGGTTTATTTTTTCTGGAAATTTATTGTTTCCACTGCTGATCACATGGAAGAAGGTGCAGAAGCATCTGAGGTCCTTTTTGTCCGGGGCAGCCTTGTACCGACTGCTGGGCAAACTTACTCAGTCATTTCTAGATCCCAGTCTACCTTTGCATCTTCCTCAATAGTTCCTACTTACCTGGATATCTTACATCATCATCATCAGAAATGTAAATTATATCATCTGAACTAGAAGAGATCTCCCAAACTAGCTGGGTCTGAGTTTGGGGCATTGCCACATGCCGGGTCTGCAGAGCATCTTCTTGTAAATTCAACTCTGTAGAAAAATTAAACAAAAATAATAAAAAATTAAACAAAAGTAATAAAAATAATAAAATCATACACAAGTTTATTATTTGTGTATCTATCTGTTCATGAAAGAAACAGTAAGTAACAGCTATGTGATTGTTGTGTGAATGCACACGGCCTTCATCTTCATGGACAGTGGAACTCTCCATGCACACTCTCTTCACCTTCATGGTTACTGTGGAACTTTTGATGCACAAGAATATTTATTGTGTCAGTGAATATCATTGGTAACTGTGTTTGCATTAAGATGCTTCTTTGTATACAGGACAGAGACTGCTGTCTCATTTCTACCTAAAACAATAACTATATTGTATTTATCAGCTTTCCTCGCAGGTAGTTCTTATGCCGTGATTGTGTTTCTAAAACGGAAAGTTAATGGAAATTACATGAGCCATACAAAACTTTTAGCATCACCATATAAAACTCCTATGTGCCCCTCTGTGCTTTTGCCTTTTGTAGTTGATAGGGATACAGGAATCTCATGGATTCCAATACATGAAACATTTTGATGTAATGCTTGGATTTCAATGAAAAAAAAAATTTCAAACAGAAGAAAAGTAGAATATGTTTGTGACATTTTTAGTAGTATATAAGGCCATGCCTTGTGTGACTTGTGGAGTGAAAGTTCATCTGTATGTGATATTTCAGAAGTCTGTGTGTAGTATGCATTATTTGAGCTGTTTACCTGGTATAACTGTGGAAATGAAAATGTGCAATTGTGTTTATGTTCTAGGGAGTTGTGTGTATGTTCTACTACATAACACATGGGCTTCTTTGATACTGGTAAGAGGGGATGGCGAATGACTGCTTGCATTGTTGGTGGTGTGACAGCACATGTAAGCAGGGCAGGAGTGATTTGTTCTCAGATTGAGATGCTAAGACTTAGATTGTTAGAATGCAGCTATGTAGAACTCGGACGGAGCATCTGTATGAAGGTCTGATGCTTTGAGGCTAGGAGGGACATGTGGATTAAACACCATGAATCAAAGTTTATTATCATCCCATCAGGTGAGTAATCTATGGTTGGCTCAAAATGAGGGATTTAGAACGGGTTATCTGTGTGAGGGGATGAGAATTCTTTGTGGAGTTAACTGTCAGTGGTTGAGTCTGATAATGATTTTGTGAAGGAGTGTGGAAAGGGTGTAGCTATGTGATGCTCCTGGAGAAGGAGGAAGGTGGACGGGGGATGAGGGTGTGTATTTGGGAGGAAAAGTGAAGCAGAGGAGAGATGGGATCATGCCTGGTAGAAGGAGGGCTGGTGTGAGAGAGTGTGTGAGGATGTGGGTTTGTGCTGAACTGTGGGTGCAGGTTCTGATTCCACTCCCACTCACATATCACCACAGTCCACCACTGTCCCAGTGTCCCTATCTTGGATTTGTGCTGAGGTAACTTGCCTTGTACTTGAAGCTACTCTCCCTGTGTGTCTCTTGGCTGAAGCTATGATACCACTCAGTGAGCCAATAGCCCTTTTCTGTGTCTGAGGGGACAGTGAAGTCAATGGAGACTGGGCTGAGCAGCTCAGCAGCATCTCTTGTCCAAGCTCGATCCCACCTGTGTGTTTTCCTTACCATCCTCATCAATATGGGAATGCGTGGATACAGAGTAATCTCCCGTTAGATCTCCTGAGAATAAAGAGTTTTCACGCACTGTCTCACTAGATGCTAAGACCTCTACAATTAATTCCATTCTTAGGGAATGGAATAAATAAAGAACATTGATATGAGACATTTTCTGGTGTTTGCATAAATTAAAAATATACACAATGGTTCAACATAATGTCAGGCAATATTACCACACATGGCACTTGCTCACCTTAGTAATTAAGGTGACTTTTCCATTTAAAATTCTAGTTGCAGAGGTGCTGACCAGTTGGCTCAAAGGTAGAGCCAGTTCAACCTGTCAAAGTCCTAGGTTAAATTCCCAGTTAGGGTATAAAGGAAACGCCATAATCTTCTTCTCTCTCCCTCCCCTCTCTCTGTCTTTGTCTCTGTCTCTCTCTCTCTCTTCCCATCCTACAGCTTGGCTCGGTTTGACCTAGCTGGCTTTGAGTGCTGAGGATGGTTCCATGGTCTCATCTAAGGCACTAAAATAGCTCGGTTGCTGAGCAATGAAACAGTGGCTCCAGATGGGCAGAGCATTGCCCGGCAGAGGGCTTCCCAGGTGGGTCCTGGTTGGGGCACATGAAGTACTCTGTCTCTGCCTCTCATTTAATAAATACATAAATAAATACATAAATAAATACATAAATAAATAAATATTAAGAATAATTTCTAGTGGACAGGCATGTACCTGGTATATGGAAGTCCTGTGTTCCGTTTCTGGTCAGGGCACACATGGGAAGCGACCACGTGCTTCTCATCCCCTCCCGCTCCTCTTTCTCTTTTCTGCTCCAACAGTCATGAGTTGATTTATTTGAGCTTGTTGGCCCAGGAGCTAAGGGTGACTCTGTGGCACATGTGCCCCAAGTGCTAAAAATACCCCAGTTATGAGCATCGGCCCCAGATGGGCAGAGCATTGGCCCCAGTTAAGGTCCCCAAGTAGATCCGGTCAGGATACATGTGGGGTTCTGTATCTATGTCATCTTTCCTCTCTTTAAAAGTTAAAAAAAAATTCTATTTATCCCAAATGTAAATAAACACCAATCAAAATTTTGTGCTTCATGGATATTAGTAGGATTGGGAATTTTGGGTGTGATTTCCTGAAGATAGACACAAATTAACAAAACCTAGAACCATTCCTAAAACCTTATATCAACTAATGGACAGAATTATTCACCTCATTTCTGGGCCATTTCTAGATCCCAACACCCATTTGCATTTTACTCAGTACTTCCTTCTTACCGTCATCTGTCAGGTCATCATCGCTGGAAGAAATGTAAATTATGTCTTCTGAAGTGGAAGATATCTCCCAAACATCCTCGGTTTGGAAAGGGCCCACTGCCTTGTAATGGTACCGCAGAGAATATTCTTGCAAATTCAACTCTGCTGAGAAATTAAATAACAATAATATGGAAGTGGTCCATGGTTGTTATTTATCAGTCCACGGGACAAACAATAACAGTCTGCTGTGTGACATGTTGAGTGAACCCACATGGATTGTGTCTTCATGAGTAAAGTGTATGGTTCCTAGGGAACTTTTAAATGCACGGGGTATTTATTGTGTCGGTGAATATCATTGGTGCCTGGGTTTACATTAAGATGTTTCTTTGTAAATGGAAAATAAGATGTTTACATTCTACCTAAAGATATAACTATCATTTTCTTCAGCTTTCCTCACAGGAAGTTCTTAACACTAAATTGCATTTCCGCAATGGAAAATAAATGGGAATGACGTGAGTCACTACTAGCATCGCCACAAAACCTCCATGTTCCCCTCTGTGCTCTTGATGTTTCTGGTAGAAGGGGATACAGAAATCTCTGGGATTCCAGTACATGAAACATTTTGATGTAATGCTTGATTCTAGGGAAAATAATTTCAAATAGAATAAGAAACAGAATCTGTGTGTGACTTCATTAGTAGTCATAACAGCCATGCCTTGTATGAGCATATGGAGCGAAAGATATTATGTACTTGATATTTCATAAATGTGTGTGATATATATTATTGGAGTCATTTACATGATATAACTCTGTGGGAATAAGGAGGATGTAGCATTGTTTGTATGTTCTAATGGAATTGTGTTTATATTCTATAAAATAACTCGTGAGCTCTTGCATGGTAGTAAGAGGGTATGGCGAATGAGTGTGTGCATGTGTGTCAGCACATGGGAACCGTGCAGAGTAAGACTTTATCTCAGAATGAGGTGGTAAGACAGTGTTAGAGGAGGATGTATACCTCTTTGAATGATAATCTGTATGAATGTCTGAGGCTATGTGGCTGGAGGGACATACGGATTAGATATACAACCAATGGAAGGTCAGTTCCATCATGGCCTGTGGGTTTTCTAGAGTTGGCTCAGAATGAGAAACACACAACAGGGTTTCTGAGTGAGGAGATTGAACTATTTATAAAATGATTTTTTAAACAGGCGAGTCTGAAAATGATTGTGGAAAAGAATGAAGGTAAAGGTGCACCTTGGTGATAGTACTGTGGTAGGGGAAGAATAGGGGAAGCTAGCGGAGGAATAAAGGCTTGTGTAATTGAGAGAAAATGTGAAAAGAAGGAGAAATGGGGCCATTCCTGGATAAAGGGGGACAGGGTAGTGAGTGTGTGAGTCTGTGAGTTTGTGTTCATCTGAGCATGCAGGTTCGGATTGTCCTCCCACTCACATATCAGTGCAGTTCAACAAGTCACTGACAGTGGTCCCAGTGTGACTGTCATGGAAATTTGTGCTGAGTTTCTAGCCTTGTCTTGAAGCCCCCTACCTATCTGTCCCTGTCAAGAAGCTTTAGTACTAGTCCTTCTGCCCGGTAGCCCTTTCCTGTGCGTGAGGGGACAGTGAAACCTGTGGACTCTGAGGTAAGCAGCTCAGCTGCATTGCTGTGTAAGCTCAGATCCCACCTGTGTGTTTTCCTTACCATCGTCATCAAGACGGGGATGCGTGGATACAGAGTAATCTCCCGTTAGATCTCCTGAGAATAAAGAGTTTTCACGCACTGTCTCACTAGATGCTAAGACCTCTACAATTAATTCCATTCTTAGGGAATGGAATAAATAAAGAACATTGATATGAGACATTTTCTGGTGTTTGCATAAATTAAAAATATACACACTGGTTCAACATAATGTCAGGCAATATTACCACACATGGCACTTGCTCACCTTAGTAATTAAGGTGACTTTTCCATTTAAAATTCTCATTGCAGAGGTGCTGACCAGTTGGCTCAAAATTAGAGCCAGTTCAACCTGTCAAAGTCCTAGGTTCAATTCCCAGTTAGGGTATAAAGGAAAGGCCATAATCTTCTTCTCCCTCCCTCCCCTCTTTCTGTGTTTGTCTCTGTCTCTCTCTCTCTTCCCATCCTACAGCTTGGCTCGGTTTGACCTAGCTGGCTTTGAGTGCTGAGGATGGTTCCATGGTCCCATCTAAGGCACTAAAATAGCTCGGTTGCTGAGCAATGAAACAGTGGCTCCAGATGGACAGAGCATTGCCTGGCAGAGGGCTTCCCAGGTGGGTCCTGGTTGGGGCACATGAAGTACTCTGTCTCTGCCTCTCATTTAATACATAAGTAAATAAATAAATATTAAGAATAATTTCTAGTGGACAGGCATATACCTGGTATATGGAAGTCCTGTGTTCTGTTTCTGGTCAGGGCACACATTGGAAGCGACCACGTGCTTCTCATCCCCTCCCGCTCCTCTTTCTCTCTTCTGCTCCAACAGTCATGAGTTGATTTATTTGAGCTTGTTGGCCCAGGAGCTAAGGGTGACTCTGTGGCACATGTGCCCCAAGTGCTAAAAATACCCCAGTTATGAGCATTGGCCCCCGATGGGCAGAGCTTTGGCCCCAGTTAAGGTCCCCAAGTAGATCCGGTCAGGATACATGTGGGGTTCTGTATCTATGTCATCTTTCTTCTCTTTAAAAGTTAAAAAAAAAAATTCCATTTATTCAAAAATGTAAATAAACACCAATCAAAATTTTCTGCTTTATTGATATTAGTAGGATTGGGAATTTTGGGTGTGATTTCCTGAAGATAGACACAAATTAACAAAACCTAGAACCATTCCTAAAACCTTATATCAACTAATGGACAGAATTATTCACCTTATTTCTGGGCCATTTCTAGATCCCAACATCCATTTGCATTTTACTCATTACTTCCTTCTTACCGTCATCTGTCAGGTCATCATCGCTGGAAGAAATGTAAATTATGTCTTCTGAAGTGGAGGATATCTCCCAAACATCCTCGGTTTGGAAAGGGCCCACTGCCTTGTAA
Source organism: Saccopteryx leptura (assembly GCF_036850995.1). Classification (NCBI taxonomy): domain Eukaryota; kingdom Metazoa; phylum Chordata; class Mammalia; order Chiroptera; family Emballonuridae; genus Saccopteryx; species Saccopteryx leptura. The sequence goes on from NW_027095732.1 coordinate 281,912, forward strand.
TGGTACCGCAGAGAATATTCTTGCAAATTCAACTCTGCTGAGAAATTAAATAACAATAATATGGAAGTGGTTCATGGATGTTATTTATCAGTACATGGGACCAACAATAACAGTCTGCTGTGTGACATGTTGAGTGAACCCACATGGGTTGTGTCTTCATGAGTAAAGTGTATGGTTCCTAGGGAACTTTTAAATGCACAGGATATTTATTGTGTCGGTGAATATCATTGGTGCCTGGGTTTACATTAAGATGTTTCTTTGTAAATGGAAAATAAGATGTTTACGTTTTTTTGTTTAGTTTTTTTTTTGAAATTTCTCCATAGAAACATCTTTTTTTTTTTAATTTTTTTTCCATTTTTTTATTTATTCATTTTTAGAGAGGAGAGAGAGAGACTGAGAGAGAGGAGAGAAAGACAGAGAGAGAGAAGGGGGGGAGGAGCCGGAAGCATCAACTACCATATGTGCCTTGACCAGGCAAGCCCAGGGTTTCAAACCAGCGACCTCAGCATTTCCAGGTTGACGCTTTATCCACTGCGCCACCACAGGTCAGGCAAGATGTTTACTTTTAACCTAAAGATATGACTATCATTTTCTTCAGCTTTCCACACAGGAAGTTCTTAACACTAAATTGCATTTCCCCAATGGAAAATAAATGTAAATGACGTGAGTCACTACTAGCATCGCCACAAAACCTCCATGTGCCCCTTGTGCTCTTGATGTTCCTGGTAGAAGGGGATACAGAAATCTCTGGTATTCCAATACATGAAACATTTTGATGTAGTGCTTGATTCTAGGGAAAATAATTTCAAATAGAATAAGAAACAGAATCTGTGTGTGACCTCATTAGTAGTCATGACAGCCATGCCTTGTATGAGCATATGGAGCGAAAGATATTATGTATTTGATATTTCGTAAATGTGTGTGATATATATTATTTGAGTCATTTACATGATATAACTCTGTGGGACTAAGGAGGATGTAGCATTGTTTGTATGTTCTAATGGAGTTGTCTTTATATTCTAGAAAATAACTCATGAGATCTTGCATGGTAGTAAGAGGGTATGGCGAATGAGTGTGTGCATGTATGTTATGCGGTGTGTCAGCACTTGGGAACAGTGCAGAGTGAGACTTTATCTCAGAATGAGATGGTAAGACAGTGTTAGAGGAGGATGTATACCTCTTTGAATGATAATCTGTAGGAATGTCTGAGGCTATGTTGCTGGAGGGACATACAGATTAGATATACAACCAATGGAAGGTCAGTTCCATCATGGCCTGTGGGTTTTCTAGAGTTGGCTCAGAATGAGCAACACACAACAGGGTTTCTGAGTGAGGAGATGAACTATTTATAAAATGATTTTGTAAACAGGCGAGTCTGAAAATGATTGTGGAAAAGAATGAAGGTAAAGGTGCATCTCGGTGATGGTACTGTGGTAGGGGAAGAGTAGGGGAAGCTAGCGGAGGAATAAAGGCTTGTGTAATTGAGAGAAAATGTGAAAAGAAGGAGAAATGGGGCCATTCCTGGATGAAGGGGGACAGGGTAGTGAGTGTGTGAGTCTGTGTTCATCTGAGCATGCAGGTTTGGATTGTCCTCCCACTCACATATCAGTGTAGTTCAACAAGTCACTGACAGTGGTCCCAGTGTGACTGTCATGGAAATTTGTGCTGAGTTTCTAGCCTTGTCTTGAAGCCCCCTACCTATCTGTCCCTGTCAAGAAGCTTTAGTACTAGTCCTTCTGCCCGGTAGCCCTTTCCTGTGCGTGAGGGGACAGTGAAATCTGTGGACACTGGGGTAAGCAGCTCAGCTGCATTGCTGTGTAAGCTCAGATCCACCTGTGTGTTTTCCTTACCATCCTCATCAAGACGGGGATGCGTGGATACAGAGTAATCTCCTGTTAGATCTCCTGAGAATAAAGAGTTTTCACGCACTGTCTCACTAGATGCTAAGACCTCTACAATTAATTCCATTCTTAGGGAATGGAATAAATAAAGAACATTGATATGAGACATTTTCTGGTGTTTGCATAAATTAAAAATATACACAATGGTTCAGTATAATGTCAGGCAATATTACCACACATGTCACTTGCTCACCTTAGTAATTAAGGTGACTTTTCCATTTAAAATTCTCGTTGCAGAGGTGCTGACCAGTTGGCTCAAAATTAGAGCCAGTTTAACCTGTCAAAGTCCTAGGTTCAATTCCCAGTTAAGGTATAAAGGAAAGGGCATAATCTTCTCCCTCCCTCCCCTCTCTCTGTGTTTGTCTCTGTCTCTCTCTCTCTCTTCCCATGCTACAGCTTGTCTCGGTTTGACCTAGCTGGCTTTGAGTGCTGAAGATGGTTCCATCTAAGGCACTAAAATAGCTCGGTTGCTGAGCAATGAAACAGTGGCTCCAGATGGGCAGAGCATTGCCCGGCAGAGGGCTTTACATGTGGGTCCTGGTTGGGGCACATGAAGTACTCTGTCTCTGCCTCTCATTTAATACAACATACATACATACCTAAATAAATATATAAATATTAAGAATAATTTCTAGTGGACAGGCATGTACGTGGTATATGGAAGTCCCGTGTTCCGTTCCTGGTCAGGGCACACATGGGAAGTGACCACGTGCTTCTCATTTCCTCCCGCTCCTCTTTCTCTCTTCTGCTCCAACAGTTTAGAGTTGATTTATTTGAGCTTGTTGGCCCAGGAGCTAAGGGTGACTCTGTGGCACATATGCCCCAAGTGCTAAAAATACCCCAGTTATGAGCATCGGCCTCAGATGGGCAGATCATTGGTCCCAGTTATGGTCCCCAAGTAGATCCGGTCAGGATACATGTGGGGTTCTGTATCTATGTCATCTTTCCTCTCTTTAAAAGTTAAAAAAAATTCCATTTATCCCAAAATGTAAATAAACACGAATCAAAATTTTGTGCTTCATGGATATTAGTAGGATTGGGAATTTTGGGTGAGATTTCCTGAAGATAGACACAAATTAACAAAACCTAGAAACAATCCTAAAACCTTATATCAACTAATGGACAGAATTATTCACCTCTATTCTGGGCCATTTCTAGATCCCAACATCCATTTGCATTTTACCCAGTACTTCCTTCTTACCGTCATCTGTCAGGTCATCATCGCTGGAAGAAATGTAAATTATGTCTTCTGAAGTGGAAGATATCTCCCAAACATCCTCGGTTTGGAAAGGGCCCTCTGCCTTGTAATGGTGCCGCAGAGAATATTCTTGCAAATTCAACTCTGCTGAGAAATTAAGTAACAATAATATTGAAGTGGTCCATGGTTGTTATTTATCAGTCCACGGGACAAACAATAACAGTCTTCTGTGTGACATGTTGAGTGAACCCACATGAATTGTTTATTCATGAGTAAAGTATATGGTTCCTAGGGAACTTTTAAATGCACGGGGTATTTATTGTGTCGGTGAATATCATTGGTGCCTGGGTTTACATTATGATATTTCTTTGGAGTGACGTCACGGAAATGGCGCCGTGAGCAGCGCGTCTGACAGATCTCCCCAAAATCACAACAAATTTATCAACTAGAAACAGAAAAATTTATCCTCGGAGCATTTCGGAGTTCCACACAAACTGAAAGCGAAAGGACTGTTATCACTTGAATCTGAGAGACGAGGGTGTGGAGGAAGCTAACTACCGCAGGGACGTTCATTCAAGCCGCGGAGGGAGTGCGTGCCTGTGTGCTATCAACAAGACCACCCTCAGATGCCAATAAGAAAGAGGAAATCAAATATTATGGATACAAAAGAAAGAGAGGTAACACAAAGAGATGTGGAAAAATCTATGGAGAAAAGACTTAACATATTGGAAGCCTTGGAGCTAAATGACAGAGAATTTAAAATAGAAATCTTAAAAATACTCAGAGATATACAAGAAAACACAGAAAGGCAATTTAGGGAGATCAGAAAACAACTCAACGAACACAAAGAATATATTACCAAGGAAATTGAAACTATAAAAACAAATCAAACAGAAATGAAAAACTCAATTCACGAGCTGAAAAACGAGGTAACAAGCTTAGCTAACAGAACAGCCCAGATAGAAGATAGGATTAGTGAAATAGAAGACAAACAACTTGAGGCACAACAGAGAGAAGAAGAAAGAGACTCAAAAATAATAAAAAACGAGAAAGCCCTACAGGAATTGTCTGACTCCATCAGAAAGAATAACATAAGAATAATAGGTATATCAGAGGGAGAAGAGAAAGAAAATGGAATGGAGAATATACTAAAACAAATAATAGATGAGAACTTCCCAAGCCTGTGGAAAGAACTAAAGCCTCAAATTCAAGAAGCAAACAGAACACCAAGTTTTCTTAACCCCAACAAACCCACTCCAAGGCACATCATAATAAAGATGACACAAACCAATGACAAAGAAAAAATTCTCAAGGCAGCCAGGGAAAAGAAGAGTACAACATATAAAGGAAGGCCTATTAGATTATCATCAGATTTCTCAGCAGAAACTCTACAAGCTAGAAGAGAGTGGACCCCAATATTTAAAGCCCTGAAAGAGAGGAACTTTCAGCCAAGAATACTATACCCATCAAAGCTATCCTTCAAGTACGAAGGAGATATAAAAACATTCACAAATACAGAAAAGATGAGAGAATTTATCAGCAGAAAGCCCCCACTGCAGGAAATACTAAAGGGGGTTTTTCAACCAGATTCAAAGAACAAAAAGAAACAACACCACAAGTGACAGCTCTACCAAGAACACAATAAAACCAAACTTAAACTGTGACAACAAAGGAAAAAAAGGGGGGAGAGGATGGAGATTAACAGTAGCAAAGGACGATGAAGTGCAGAAATACTCATAAGATATGGTACTACAATGAATATGGTAGGTACCCTTTTCATTATTTAATGGTAACCACCCTTGAAAAAACCACCACAAAAACACTTGACTTAAAAAAGGTAGCAACAGAGGAAAGAAGTATGGAATACAAACAAACAAAAACAAATGATAGAAAAACAAAAGAGAAGAATCAAACAAGATACAAAACTAACAGAAAGCAATTTATAAAATGGCAGTAGGGAACCCACAAGTGTCAATAATTACACTAAATGTAAATGGATTAAACTTACCAATAAAAAGACACAGAGTAGCAGAATGGATTAAAAAAGAAAATCCAACTATATGCTGCCTATAAGAAACACATCTAAGCAACAAGGATAAAAACAAATTCAAAGTGAAAGGCTGGAAAACAATACTCCAAGCAAACAACACCCAAAAAAAAGCAGGTGTAGCAATACTCATATCTAATAATGCTGACTACAAGACAGAAAAAGTACTCAGAGACAAAAATGGTCATTTCATAATGATTAAGGGGAAGTTGAATCAAGAAATAATAACAATCCTTAATATATATGCACCAAAACCAAGGAGCACCAAAATATATAAGACAGCTACTTAATGACCTTAAAACAAAAACTAACAAAAATACAATCATACTTGGAGACCTCAATACACCGCTGACGGCTCTAGATCGGTCATCCAAACAGAGAATCAATAAAGATATAGTGGCCTTAAACGAAATACTAGAACACCTGGATATGATAGACATCTACAGGACACTTCATCCCAAAGCGACAGAGTATACATTTTTCTCTAGTGTACATGGAACATTCTCAAGAATTGACCATATGTTGGGCCACAAAGACAATATCAGCAAATTTAGAAAAATTGAAATTGTACCAAGCATATTTTCTGATCATAAAGCCTTGAAACTAGAATTCAACTGCAAAAAAGAGGGGGGAAAACCCACAAAAATGTGGAAACTAAACAACATACTTCTAAAAAATGAATGGGTCAAAGAAGAAATAAGCGCAGAGATCAAAAGATATATACAGACAAATGAAAATGAAAATACGACATATCAGAATCTCTGGGATGCAGCAAAAGCAGTAATAAGAGGAAAGTTCATATCACTTCAGGCCTATATGAACAAACAAGAGAGAGCCGAAGTAAACCACTTAACTTCACACCTTAAGGAACTAGAAAAAGAAGAACAAAGACAACCCAAAACCAGCCGAAGAAAGGAGATAATAAAAATCAGAGCAGAAATAAATGAAATAGAGAACAGAAAAACTATAGAAAAAATCAATAAAACAAGGAGCTGGTTCTTTGAAAAGATCAACAAAATTGACAAACCCTTGGCAAGACTTACCAAGGAAAAAAGGCACAGGACTCAAATAAATAAAATGAAAGAGGAGAGATCACCACAGACGTCATAGATATACAAAGAATTATTGTAGAATACTATGAAAAATTATATGCCACCAAATACAACAATCTAGGAGAAATGGATAAATTCCTAGAACAATACAACCTTCCTAGACTGAGTCATGAAGAAGCGGAAAGCCTAAACAGACCAATCAGCAGGGAGGAAATAGAAAAAACTATTAAATCCTCCCCAAAAATAAAAGTCCAGGCCCAGACGGTTATACTAGTGAATTCTATCAAACATTCAAAGAAGACTTGGTTCCTATTCTACTCAAAGTCTTCCAAAAAATTGAAGAAGAAGCAATACTTCCAAACACATTTTATGAGGCCAACATAACCCTCATACCAAAACCTGGCAAGGATGGCACAAAGAAAGAAAATTACAGACCAATATCTCTAATGAATACAGATGCTAAAATACTAAACAAAATACTGGCAAACCGAATACAACAACATATTAAAAAAATAATACATCATGATCAAGTGGGATTCATCCCAGAATCTCAAGGATGGTTCAACATACGCAAAACGGTTAACGTAATACACCATATCAACAAAACAAAGAACAAAAACCACATGATCTTATCAATAGATGCAGAAAAGGCTTTTGATAAAATACAACACAATTTTATGTTTAAGACTCTCAACAAAATGGGTATAGCAGGAAAATATCTCAACATGATAAAGGCCATATATGATAAACCATCAGCCAACATCATATTAAACAGCATAAAACTGAGGACTTTCTACCTTAAATCAGGAACAAGACAGGGTTGTCCACTCTCTCCACTCTTATTTAACGTGGTGCTAGAAGTTCTGGCCAGAGCAATCAGACAAGACAAAGAAATAAAAGGCATTCATATCGGAAAAGAAGAAGTAAAGGTATCACTTTTTGCTGATGATATGATCCTATACATCGAAAACCCGAAGGACTCCACAAAAAGATTATTAGAAACAATAAACCAATACAGTAAGGTCGCAGGATACAAAATTAACATACAAAAGTCCATAGCCTTTCTATATGCCAACCTTGAAATATTAGAAAACGAACTCAAAAAAATAATCCCCTTCACGATTGCAACAAAAAAAAATAAAATACCTAGGAATAAACATAACAAAGAATGTAAAGGACCTATATAACGAAAACTACAAAGCATTATTAAGAGAAATAGAAAAAGACACAATGAGATGGAAAAATATTCCTTGTTCTTGGATAGGAAGAATAAATATAATTAAAATGGCCATATTACCCAAAGCAATATACAAATTTAATGCAATTCCCATCAAAATTCCTATGAGATTTTTTAAAGAAATGGAACAAAAAATCATCAGATTTATATGGAACTATAAAAAACCCCGAATAGCCAAAACAATCCTAAGGAAAAAGAATGAAGCTGGGGGCATTACAATACCTGACTTTAAACTATATTATAAGGCCACGATAATCAAAACAGCATGGTATTGGCAGAAAAATAGACACTCAGACCAATGGAACAGAATAGAAAGCCCAGAAATAAAACCACATATATATGGTCAAATAATCTTTGATAAAGGGGCCAACAACACACAATGGAGAAAAGAAAGCCTCTTGAACAAATGGTGTTGGGAAAACTGGAAAGCCACATGCAAAAGAATGAAACTCGACTACAGCCTGTCCCCGTGTACTAAAATTAATTCAAAATGGATCAAAGACCTAAATATAAGACCTGAAACAATAAAGTACATAGAAGAAGACATAGGTACTAAAATCATGGACCTGGGTTTTAAAGAACATTTTATGATCTTGACTCCAATGGCAAGAGAAGTGAAGGCAAAGATAAATGGATGGGACTACATCAGAATAAAAAGTTTTTGCTCAGCAAGAGAAACTGATATCAAAATAAACAGACAGCCAACTAAATGGGAAATGATATTTTCAAACAACAGCTCAGATAAGGGCCTAATATCCAAAATTTACAAAGAACTCATAAAACTCAACAACAAACAAACAAACAATCCAATAAAAAAATGGGAAGAGGACATGAACAGACACTTCTCCCAGGAAGAAATACAAATGGCCAACAGATATATGAAAAGATGCTCAGCTTCATTAGTTATTAGAGAAATGCAAATCAAAACTACAATGAGATACCACCTCACCCCTGTTAGATTAGCTATTATCAACAAGACGGGTAATAGCAAATGTTGGAGAGGCTGCGGAGAAAAGGGAACTCTCATCCACTGTTGGTGGGACTGTAAAGTAGTACAACCATTATGGAGGAAAGTATGGTGGTTCCTCAAAAAACTGCAAATAGAACTACCTTATGACCCAGCAATCCCTCTACTGGGTATTTACCCCAAAACCTCAGAAACATTGATACGTAAAGACACATGTAGCCCCATTTTCATTGCAGCACTGTTCACAGTGGCCAAGACATGGAAACAACCAAAAAACCCTTCAATAGAAGACTGGATAAAGAAGATGTGGCACATATACACTATGGAATACTACTCAGCCATAAGAAATGATGACATCAGATCATTTACAGCAAAATGGTGGGATCTTGATAACATTATACGGAGTGAAATAAGTAAATCAGAAAAAAACAAGAACTACATGATTCCATACATTGGTGGAATATAAAAACGAGACTAAGTGACATGGACAAGAGTGAGGTGGTTGCCAGGGGTGGGGGGAGGGAGGATATGGGAGGGAGGGAGGGAGGGAGTTGGGGGGAGGGGGAGGGGCACAGAGAACTGGATAGAGGGAGGCGGAGGACAATCTGACTCTGGGCGAGGGGTATGCAACATGATTTAATGACAAGATAACCTGGACATGTTTTCTTTGAATATATGTACCCTGATTTATTAATGTCATCCCATTACCATTAATAAAAATTTATTAAAAAAAAAAAAGATATTCCTTTGTAAATGGAAAATAAGATGTTTACTTTCTACCTAAAGATATAACTATCATTTTCTTCAGCTTTCCTCACAGGAACTTCTTATCACTAAATTGCATTTCCGCAATGGAAAATAAATGGAAATGACGTGAGTCACTACTAGCATCGCCCCGAAACCTCCATGTGCCCCTCTGTGCTCTTGATGTTTCTGATAGAAGGGGATACAGAAATCTCTGGGATTCCAATACATGAAACATTTTGATGTAATGCTTGATTCTAGGGAAAATAATTTCAAATAGAATAAGAAACAGAATCTGTGTGTGACCTCATTAGTAGTCATGACAGCCATGCCTTGTATGAGCATATGGAGCGAAAGATATTATGTATTTGATATTTCATAAATGTGTGTGATATATATATAATTAGAGTCATTTACATGATATAACTCTGTGGGAATAAGGCGGATGTAGCATTGTTTGTATGTTATAATGGAGTTGTGTATATTCTAGAAAATAACTCGTGAGATCTTGCATGGTAGTAAGAGGGTATGGTGAATGAGTGTGTGCATGTGTGTTATGCGGTGTGTCAGCACTTGGGAACAGTGCAGAGTGAGACTTTATCTCAGAATGAGATGGTAAGACAGTGTTAGAGGAGGATGTATACCTCTTTGAATGATAATCTGTATGAATGTCTGAGGCTATGTGGCTGGAGGGCCATACGGATTAGATATACAACCAATGGAAGGTCAGTTCCATCATGGCCTGTGGGTTTTCTAGAGTTGGCTCAGAATGAGCAACACACAACAGGGTTTCTGAGTGAGGAGATTGAACTATTTATAAAATGATTTTGTAAACAGGCGAGTCTGAAAATGATTGTGGGAAAGAATGAAGGTAAAGGTGCACCTCGGTGATGGTACTGTGGTAGGGGAAGAGTAGGGGAAGCTAGCGGAGGAATAAAGGCTTGTGTAATTGAGAGAAAATGTGAAAAGAAGGAGAAATGGGGCCATTCCTGGATGAAGGGGGACAGGGTAGTGAGTGTGTGAGTCTGTGAGTTTGTGTTCATCTGAGCATGCAGGTTCGGATTGTCCTCCCACTCACATATCAGTGTAGTTCAACAAGTCACTGACAGTGGTCCCAGTGTGACTGTCATGGAAATTTGTGCTGAGTTTCTAGCCTTGTCTTGAAGCCCCCTACCTATCTGTCCCTGTCAAGAAGCTTTAGTACTAGTCCTTCTGCCCGGTAGCCCTTTCCTGTGCGTGAGGGGACAGTGAAATCTATGGACACTGGGGTAAGCAGCTCAGCTGCATTGCTGTGTAAGCTCAGATCCCACCTGTGTGTTTTCCTTACCATCCTCATCAAGACGGGGATGCGTGGATACAGAGTAATCTCCCGTTAGATCTCCTGAGAATAAAGAGTTTTCACGCACTGTCTCACTAGATGCTAAGACCTCTACAATTAATTCCATTCTTAGGGAATGGAATAAATAAAGAACATTGATATGAGACATTTTCTGGTGTTTGCATAAATTAAAAATATACACACTGGTTCAACATAATGTCAGGCAATATTACCACACATGGCACTTGCTCACCTTAGTAATTAAGGTGACTTTTCCATTTAAAATTCTAGTTGCAGAGGTGCTGACCAGTTGGCTCAAAGGTAGAGCCAGTTCAACCTGTCAAAGTCCTAGGTTCAATTCCCAGTTAGGGTATAAAGGAAAGGCCATAATCTTCTTCTCCCTCCCTCCCCTCTTTCTGTCTTTGTCTCTGTCTCTCTCTCTCTTCCCATCCTACAGCTTGGCTCGGTTTGACCTAGCTGGCTTTAAGTGCTGAGGATGGTTCCATGGTCTCATCTAAGGCACTAAAATAGCTCGGTTGCTGAGCAATGAAACAGTGGCTCCAGATGGGCAGAGCATTGCCCAGCAGAGGGCTTCCCAGGTGGGTCCTGGTTGGGGCACATGAAGTACTCTGTCTCTGCCTCTCATTTAATACATAAGTAAATAAATAAATAAATAAATAAATATTAAGAATAATTTCTAGGTACAGGCATGTACCTGGTATATGGAAGTCCCGTGTTCAGTTTCTGGTCAGGGCACAGATGGGAAGCGACCACGTGCTTCTCATCCCCTCCCGCTCCTCTTTCTCTTTTCTGCTCCAACAGTCATGAGTTGATTTATTTGAGCTTGTTGGCCCAGGAGCTAAGGGTGACTCTGTGGCACATATGCCCCAAGTGCTAAAAATACCCCAGTTATGAGCATCGGCCCCAGATGGGCAGAGTATTGGCCCCAGTTAAGGTCCCCAAGTAGATCCGGTCAGGATACATGTGGGGTTCTGTATCTATGTCATCTTTCTTCTCTTTAAAAGTTAAAAAAAAATTCTATGTATCCCAAAATGTAAATAAACACCAATCAAAATTTTGTGCTTTATGGATATTAGTAGGGTTGGGAATTTTGGGTGTGATTTCCTGAAGATAGACACAAATTAACAAAACCTAGAACCATTCCTAAAACCTTATATCAACTAATGGACAGAATTATTCACCTCATTTCTGGGCCATTTCTAGATCCCAACATCCATTTGCATTTTACTCAGTACTTCCTTCTTACCGTCATCTGTCAGGTCATCATCGCTGGAAGAAATGTAAATTATGTCTTCTGAAGTGGAGGATATCTCCCAAACATCCTCGGTTTGGAAAGGGCCCACTGCCTTGTAATGGTACCGCAGAGAATATTCTTGCAAATTCAACTCTGCTGAGAAATTAAATAACAATAATATGGAAGTGGTCCATGGATGTTATTTATCAGTCCATGGGACAAACAATAACAGGCTGCTGTGTGACATGTTGAGTGAACCCACATGGGTTGTGTCTTCATGAGTAAAGTGTATGGTTCCTAGGGAACTTTTAAATGCACGAGATATTTATTGTGTCGGTGAATATCATTGGTGCCTGGGTTTACATTAAGATGTTTCTTTGTAAATGGAAAATAAGATGTTTACTTTCTACCTAAAGATATGACTATCATTTTCTTCAGCTTTCCTCACAGGAAGTTCTTAACACTAAATTGCATTTCCGCAATGGAAAATAAATGTAAATGACGTGAGTCACTACTAGCATCGCCACAAAACCTCCATGTGCCCCTCTGTGCTCTTGATGTTCCTGGTAGAAGGGGATACAGAAATCTCTGGGATTCCAATACATGAAACATTTTGATGTAGTGCTTGATTCTAGGGAAAATAATTTCAAATAGAATAAGAAACAGAATCTGTGTGTGACCTCATTAGTAGTCATGACAGCCATGCCTTGTATGAGCATATGGAGCGAAAGATATTATGTATTTGATATTTCATAAATGTGTGTGATATATATTATTTGAGTCATTTACATGATATAACTCTGTGGGAATAAGGAGGATGTAGCATTGTTTGTATGTTCTAATGGAGTTGTGTTTATATTCTAGAAAATAACTCGTGAGATCTTGCATGGTAGTAAGAGGGTATGGCGAATGAGTGTGTGCATGTGTGTTATGCGGTGTGTCAGCACTTGGGAACAGTGCAGAGTGAGACTTTATCTCAGAATGAGATGGTAAGACAGTGTTAGAGGAGGATGTATACCTCTTTGAATGATAATCTGTATGAATGTCTGAGGCTATGTGGCTGGAGGGACATATGGATTAGATATACAACCAATGGAAGGTCAGTTCCATCATGGCCTGTGGGTTTTCTAGAGTTGGCTCAGAATGAGCAACACACAACAGGGTTTCTGAGTGAGGAGATTGAACTACTTATAAAATGATTTTGTAAACAGGCGAATCTGAAAATGATTGTGGAAAAGAATGAAGGTAAAGGTGCATCTCGGTGATGGTACTGTGGTAGGGGAAGAGTAGGGGAAGCTAGCGGAGGAATAAAGGCTTGTGTAATTGAGAGAAAATGTGAAAAGAAGGAGAAATGGGGCCATTCCTGGATGAAGGGGGACAGGGTAGTGATTGTGTGAGTCTGTGAGTTTGTGTTCATCTGAGCATGCAGGTTCGGATTGTCCTCCCACTCACATATCAGTGCAGTTCAACAAGTCACTGACAGTGGTCCCAGTGTGACTATCATGGAAATTTGTGCTGAGTTTCCAGCCCTGTCCTTGAAGCCCTCTACCTATCTGTCCCTGTCAAGAAGCTTTAGTACTAGTCCTTCTGCCCGGTAGCCCTTTCCTGTGTGTGAGGGGACAGTGAAATCTGTGGACACTGGGGTAAGCAGCTCAGCTGCATTGCTGTGTAAGCTCAGATCCCACCTGTGTGTTTTCCTTACCATCCTCATCAAGACGGGGATGCGTGGATACAGAGTAATCTCCTGTTAGATCTCCTGAGAATAAAGAGTTTTCACGCACTGTCTCACTAGATGCTAAGACCTCTACAATTAATTCCATTCTTAGGGAATGGAATAAATAAAGAACATTGATATGAGACATTTTCTGGTGTTTGCATAAATTAAAAATATACACAATGGTTCAACATTATGTCAGGCAATACTACCACACATGGCACTTGCTCACCTTAGTAATTAAGGTGACTTTTCCATTTAAAATTCTAGTTGCAGAGGTGCTGACCAGTTGGCTCAAAGGTAGAGCCAGTTCAACCTGTCAAAGTCCTAGGTTCAATTCCCAGTTAAGGTATAAAGGAAAGGCCATAATCTTCTCCCTCCCTCCCCTCTCTCTGTCTTTGTCTCTGTCTCTCTCTCTCTCTTCCCATCCTACAGCTTGGCTCGATTTGACCTAGCTGGCTTTGAGTGCTGAGGATGGTTCCATGGTCTCATCTAAGGCACTAAAATAGCTCGGTTGCTGAGCAATGAAACAGTGGCTCCAGATGGGCAGAGCATTGCCCGGCAGAGGGCTTCCCAGGTGGTTCCTGTTGGAGCACATGAAGTACTCTGTCACTGCCTCTCATTTAATACATACATACATACATACATACATAAATAAATAAATAAATAAATAAATATTAAGAATAATTTCTAGGTACAGGCATGTACCTGGTATATGGAAGTCCCGTGTTCAGTTCCTGGTCAGGGCACAGATGGGAAGCGACCATGTGCTTCTCCTCCCCTCCCGCTCCTCTTACTCTCTTCTTCTCCAACAGTCATGAGTTCATTTATTTGTGCTTGTTGGCCCAGGAGCTAAGGATGACTCTGTGGCACATATGCCCCAAGTGCTAAAAATACCCCAGTTATGAGCATCGGCCCCAGATGGGCAGAGCATTGGCCCCAGTTAAGGTCCCCAAGTAGATCCGGTCAGGATACATGTGGGGTTCTGTATCTATGTCATCTTTCCTCTCTTTAAAAGTTAAAAAAAAATTCCATTTATCCCAAATGTAAATAAACACCAATCAAAATTTTGTGCTTCATGGATATTAGTAGAATTGGGAATTTTGGGTGTGATTTCCTGAAGATAGACACAAATTAACAAAACCTAGAACCATTCCTAAAACCTTATATCAACTAATGGACAGAATTATTCACCTCATTTCTGGGCCATTTCTAGATCCCAACACCCATTTGCATTTTACTCAGTACTTCCTTCTTACCGTCATCTGTCAGGTCATCATCGCTGGAAGAAATGTAAATTATGTCTTCTGAAGTGGAAGATATCTCCCAAACATCCTCGGTTTGAAAAGGGCCCACTTCCTTGTAATGGTCCCGCAGAGAATATTCTTGCAAATTCAACTCTGCTGAGAAATTAAATAACAATAATATGGAAGTGGTCCATGGTTGTTATTTATCAGTCCATGGGACAAACAATAACAGTCTGCTTTGTGACATATTGAGTGAACCCACACGGCTTGTGTCTTCATGAGTAAAGTATATGGTTCCTAGGGAACTTTTAAATGCACAGGGGTATTTATTGTATTGGTATAGATCATTGCTGCCCAGGTTTACATTAGGATGATTTTTGGTAAATGGAAAATAAACTAATCTTTTCTTTCTACCTAAAGATATAACTATACTGTTTTCTTCAGCTTTCCTCACAGGTGGGTCTTACCACATGTTTGTATTTCTACAATGGAAAGTGAATGGAAATGACGTGAGTCATAATAGCATCCATAAAACCTCCAATGTGGCCTTCTATGATCTTGATGTTTATAGTTAATTGGGATACGGAAATTCTGTGATTACATACAAGAAAGATTTTAATATAATACTTTCATTTTTTGGAAATAAAATTTCAAGCAGAAGAAAACATACAGTGCTCTGTCCTCTTTCGCAGTGATTAGGTTCCAGAACTCGCAGCTGTACGTGAAAATCCTCGTTACTGACCTTTTATTTATTTTATTATTAATATACATTTTAAGGCTTTATGAACCCTTCCTACACTCTTATAAAGCTTTCCACACTGTTATTAACTTTTCCCACATATATTTTACCAAAAGAATAATTAAAATAATAAATATGTAAAAATACCTATATACTGCAAAATCCCAGGATACAGGGAAAAATCCACTGTACTAAATTAAATATATACAAATTAAAAATCCGTGATTCAATGAGATCAGGAATAGTGAACCACAATATGACGAAGGACAACTGTATGAACGTGACCTCCTTAGTGGTAATGACAGCCATTCCTTGCATGAGCATGTGGAGTGGAAGTTCTTCTGTATGTGGTATTTCACAAATGAGTGTGTGATACATGTTATGTGAGCTATTTACATCTTATAACTCTATGGGAATGAGCATGTAGCATTGTAACTGTGTTCTAGTGATGTTGTGTGTACATTCTAGGACATAACTCAGGAGCTCTTTTGTGGTAGTTAGAGGGGATGGTGAGTGAGTGTGTGCATGAGTGCAATGTGCTGTGACAGCACATGGGAACAGGGCAGGAGTGAGACAGTTTCTCTAAATGAGATGGTGAGACTGAGCTGGTAGAGGACAGTCTTTAGCTCTCAATGAACATCTGTATGAAGGTCTGAGGATATGTGGGTGGACGGACATATGGATTAGATACACATCTAATAGAGGGTCAGTTCCATTCCAGCTTCTGAGTTTTCTGCAGTTGTCTCAGAATTAGCGATTTAATATAGGGTTTCTGAGTGAATACAGTGAATTACTATGGAATGAGTTTGTAAACCAGTGAGTCTGGAAATTAACATGAGAAGGACTGAAGGTAAGGATGTACCTATGTGATCCTGTTAGAGTAGGGGAAGGAAAAGGGAAGGTATGGGTACAATAAACCATGTCTATTTGAGAGAAAAACTGAAAAGGAAGACAAATGGGGCCATTCCTGGTTGAAAGAGGACAGGGTAGTGAGGGTGTGATGATGTCAGTGTGTGTTCATCTGAGCGTGCAGGTTCGTACTGTCCTCCCACTGACATATCAGTTTAGTCCCCCAAGTCACTAACAGTTGCTCCAGGGTTTCCCTGGTGGAAAGTTATTCTGAGTTCCCTGCCCCTTCCTTGAGGCCACTCTTATGTGTTCCTCTGCAGAAGCTTTCGTACTAACTAGTCCTTCTGTCCAGTATCCTTTCCTGAGAGTGGAGGGGACAGTGACATCCGTAGACACGGCTGAGCAGCTCAGCAGCCTCGCTTATTTAAGCTCAGATCCCACCTGTGTGTGTTTCTTACCGTCTTCATTAGGACGGGGACGCTTGGATGGAGAGTCGTCCTGTGTTAAGTAATCGGAGAGTAAACTCTTCCCTATTTCTCTCTCACTAGATGCTTCGATCTCCACCACTGATTCAGTCATAGGAAATGGAGTAAAAAAAAAAATGTTAAGTTGGACATTATCCGGGTCTGTACCAAAAAGAAATTTACATATTGCTGGTGATATTATACATGAGTCTTCAGTACCGCGCATGACTCTTGCTGTCATAGAAGTTAAGGTGACTTTCCCATATGACATTTTATATGAAAGCCTCTCGACTCCAAAATACATAGTAACACATATTAAAATATTGTGTTTGATGGAATTCAGTGTGATGACTCATCTATCATAATATTTTGTGAGGTCTTTTGAGATGTCAGAACCTTAGAATCACACCTGAAACGTAGTTTGCTGCAACTACAAGTTGGTGTACGACTGGATATGTTGTACACTACCTCAGTCTATGCGTAGGACCTACCATGCTGCGCCTCTCATAAGTCCTGTCTCTTTTCACATAATCCTGGTAAAGAAACTAGTCCTTGTTTGACTCAGTACCATAGTCTCCCACGTTTCTCTCATAAAACTCTCATCCCCTCAGTCCCCGTCCATTATTTTCACACACATAACACTGTGCTTTTGTGTTCTCCTTGTCCAGTTTCCAGTCCTGTAAGTGGTTACCCCATAGTTAGTGCTTTCAGTGCTGATCACAAGAAAGAAGATGCAGAAGCTTTCAGAGCATCTTTTTTCTTGTGCAGCCTAGTGCTGAGTTCTGGGCTGAACTATGCAGCTCATATCTGTGCTCTGTGCAGGCGCCACGTCCTCTTGCATGCTATTCAGTAGTTCCTCCTTACCAGCACCTATCAGGTCATCCGGAGAGGCAAGGAAAATTGTGTCATCTGAAGGAGCAGAGACCTTCCGAACATGCTGGGATTGAAGCGCTGCCACTGCCTTGTAATGCTGCTTCAGGGAATCATCTTGTAAGTACAAGCCTGCAGAGAAATTAAGTAGCAACAATAAGGGAGTGGTCCCTGAATGTTACTTGTATATTTATCGGTCCATGGGACAAACAGTAGCAGTCTGCTCTGTGACAAGTTGAGTGAAACTTCATGGGTCGATCTTCATGGTTAGTGAATATGTTTTCTAGGGACTTTTAAATTCAGAAGGGTATATATTGTGTCAGTGAGTACCATTGGTGCTTGGGTTTTGCTTATGATGCTTCTGTGTAAATGGGATAGAGACTGGTGTTTTCTCTCTTCCGAATCATCGAATGATATAACTACACACTTTCCTTCAGCTCTGCTCACAGGAGTTTCTAACACAGTGATTGTTTTTCTACAATGTAAGTAAAATGGAAAGCATATTACTTCTTCTAGCATAGAAAGACCTAGGAGCCCCCTTTGTGCTCTAGACATTTCCGGTGGAATGGGATACAGGAATCTCTGGGATTATTATTATTATTATTATTATTATTATTATTTTCTGAAGTTGGAAACGGGGAGGCAGTCAGACAGGCTCCCGCATGTGCCCGACCCGACCGGGGTCACTCAGCATGCCCAGCAGGGGGCGAGGCTCTGCCCAAGTGGGGCATTGCTCTGTTGAGACCAGAGCCATTCTAGCGCCTGAGGCAGAGGCCATGGAGCCATAGTCAGCGCCCGGGCCAACTTTGCTCCAATGGAGCCTTGGCTGCGGGAGGGGAAGGGAGAGACAGAGAGGAAGGGGACGGGGAGGGTTGGAGAAGCAGATGGGCGCCTCTCCTGTGTGCCCTGGCCGGGTATTGAACCCGGGACTCCTGCACGTCAGGCCGACGCTCTACCACTGAGCCAAGCGGCCAGGTGCCTGGGATTTTAATTAATGAAACATTTGGATGTACTGCTTGCGTTTCGATGAAATAAAATTCAAAGGGGAGAATAAATGGAATATGTGCGTTTTCTCTTTAGTAATAATGAACGCCATGTCATATAGGAGCATGTGAAGTGACAGTACTTCTGTATGTGCTTTTTCACCAGTGTGTCTGTCATATATGTGATTGGACTGGTTTCTGTGGTAGAACTCTGCAGGAATGAGCAGGTAGCATTGTATGTATGTTCTGCGAGAGCAGAGTGTATATATTAAAAAATAACTCGTGAGCTCTTTGGTGGTCATAAGAGGTGATGGTGAATGAGTGTGTGCATGTGTGTTATATGGTGTGACAGCACATGGGAACAGTGCAGGAGTGAGACCGGTTAGCATAGTGAGAAGGTAAGACTTAGTGTAGAGAGGACGGTGTGTATCTCTCGGAATGAACAGCTGTATGAAGGTCTGAGGCTCTGTTGCTGAACGGACTTATAGATTACATATACAACCAATAGTAGGTCAGTTCCATCATGGCTTGTGAGGTTTTTAGAGACGCCTCAGAAAGCGATGCAAATCAGGGTTTCTGACTGAAGAAATGTGAAATATTTTTGCAATTACTGTTTACATGGGTGACTGTGAAAATCTTTAGAGGGAATGAATGTGAGTGTTTACCTTTGTGATGCTACTAGAATAGGGGAAAGTTACCGGAAGGGTGTGGAGGAATGAAGGCTTGTGTGATTGAGAGGATAAGTGGAAAGCAAGCGAAATTCGGCCATTCCTGGTTGAAAAAGGACAGGGTAGTGAATGTGTGAGGATGTCAGTGTGTGTTCATCTGAGCGTGCAGGTTCGTACTGTCCTCCCACTGACATGTCAGTTTAATCCCCCAAGTCACTAACAGTTGCTCCAGGGTTTCCCTGGTGGAAAGTTATTCTGAGTTCCCTGCCCCTTCCTTGAGGCCACTCCTTATGTGTTCCTCTGCAGAAGCTTTCGTACTAACTAGTCCTTCTGTCCAGTATCCTTTCCTGAGAGAGGAAGCAGACAGTGACATCCGTAGACACTGGGCTGAGCAGCTCAGCAGCCTCGCTTATTTAAGCTCAGATCCCACCTGTGTGTGTTTCTTACCGTCTTCATTAGGACGGGGACGCTTGGATGGAGAGTCGTCCTGTGTTAAGTAATCGGAGAGTAAACTCTTCCCTATTTCTCTCTCACTAGATGCTTCGATCTCCACCACTGATTCAGTCATAGGAAATGGAGTAAAAAAAAAAAAATGTTAAGTTGGACATTATCCGGGTCTGTACCAAAAAGAAATTTACATATTGCTGGTGATATTATACATGAGTCTTCAGTACCGCGCATGACTCTTGCTGTCATAGAAGTTAAGGTGAGTTTCCCATATGACATTTTATATGAAAGCCTCTCGACTCCAAAATACATAGTAACACATATTAAAATATTGTGTTTGATGGAATTCAGTGTGATGACTCATCTATCATAATATTTTGTGAGGTCTTTTGAGATGTCAGAACCTTAGAATCACACCTGAAACGTAGTTTGCTGCAACTACAAGTTGGTGTACGACTGGATATGTTGTACACTACCTCAGTCTATGCGTAGGACCTACCATGCTGCGCCTCTCATAAGTCCTGTCTCTTTTCACATAATCCTGGTAAAGAAACTAGTCCTTGTTTGACTCAGTACCATAGTCTCCCACGTTTCTCTCATAAAACTTTCATCCCCTCAGTCCCCGTCCATTATTTTCACACACATAACACTGTTCTTTTGTGTTCTCCTTGTCCATTTCCAGTCCTGGAAGTGGTTACCCCATAGTTAGTGCTTTCAGTGCTGATCACAAGAAAGAAGATGCAGAAGCTTTCAGAGCATCTTTTTTCTTGTGCAGCCTAGTGCTGAGTTCTGGGCTGAACTATGCAGCTCATATCTGTGCTCTGTGCAGGCGCCACGTCCTCTTGCATGCTATTCAGTAGTTCCTCCTTACCAGCACCTATCAGGTCATCCGGAGAGGCAAGGAAAATTGTGTCATCTGAAGGAGCAGAGACCTTCCGAACATGCTGGGATTGAAGCGCTGCCACTGCCTTGTAATGCTGCTTCAGGGAATCATCTTGTAAGTACAAGCCTGCAGAGAAATTAAGTAGCAACAATAAGGGAGTGGTCCCTGAATGTTACTTGTATATTTATCGGTCCATGGGACAAACAGTAGCAGTCTGCTCTGTGACAAGTTGAGTGAAACTTCATGGGTCGATCTTCATGGTTAGTGAATATGTTTTCTAGGGACTTTTAAATTCAGAAGGGTATATATTGTGTCAGTGAGTACCATTGGTGCTTGGGTTTTGCTTATGATGCTTCTGTGTAAATGGGATAGAGAGTGGTGTTTTCTCTCTTCCGAATCATCGAATGATATAACTACACACTTTCCTTCAGCTCTGCTCACAGGAGTTTCTAACACAGTGATTGTTTTTCTACAATGTAAGTAAAATGGAAAGCATATTACTTCTTCTAGCATAGAAAGACCTAGGAGCCCCCTTTGTGCTCTAGACATTTCCGGTGGAATGGGATACAGGAATCTCTGGGATTATTATTATTATTATTATTATTATTATTATTATTTTCTGAAGTTGGAAACGGGGAGGCAGTCAGACAGGCTCCCGCATGTGCCCGACCCGACCGGGGTCACTCAGCATGCCCAGCAGGGGGCGAGGCTCTGCCCAAGTGGGGCATTGCTCTGTTGAGACCAGAGCCATTCTAGCGCCTGAGGCAGAGGCCATGGAGCCATAGTCAGCGCCCGGGCCAACTTTGCTCCAATGGAGCCTTGGCTGCGGGAGGGGAAGGGAGAGACAGAGAGGAAGGGGACGGGGAGGGTTGGAGAAGCAGATGGGCGCCTCTCCTGTGTGCCCTGGCCGGCTATTGAACCCGGGACTCCTGCACGTCAGGCCGACGCTCTACCACTGAGCCAAGCGGCCAGGTGCCTGGGATTTTAATTAATGAAACATTTGGATGTACTGCTTGCGTTTCGATGAAATAAAATTCAAAGGGGAGAATAAATGGAATATGTGCGTTTTCTCTTTAGTAATAATGAACGCCATGTCATATAGGAGCATGTGAAGTGACAGTACTTCTGTATGTGCTTTTTCACCAGTGTGTCTGTCATATATGTGATTGGACTGGTTTCTGTGGTAGAACTCTGCAGGAATGAGCAGGTAGCATTGTATGTATGTTCTGCGAGAGCAGAGTGTATATATTAAAAAATAACTCGTGAGCTCTTTGGTGGTCATAAGAGGTGATGGTGAATGAGTGTGTGCATGTGTGTTATATGGTGTGACAGCACATGGGAACAGTGCAGGAGTGAGACCGGTTAGCATAGTGAGAAGGTAAGACTTAGTGTAGAGAGGACGGTGTGTATCTCTCGGAATGAACAGCTGTATGAAGGTCTGAGGCTCTGTTGCTGAACGGACTTATAGATTACATATACAACCAATAGTAGGTCAGTTCCATCATGGCTTGTGAGGTTTTTAGAGACGCCTCAGAAAGCGATGCAAATCAGGGTTTCTGACTGAAGAAATGTGAAATATTTTTGCAATTACTGTTTACATGGGTGACTGTGAAAATCTTTAGAGGGAATGAATGTGAGTGTTTACCTTTGTGATGCTACTAGAATAGGGGAAAGTTACCGGAAGGGTGTGGAGGAATGAAGGCTTGTGTGATTGAGAGGATAAGTGGAAAGCAAGCGAAATTCGGCCATTCCTGGTTGAAAAAGGACAGGGTAGTGAATGTGTGAGGATGTCAGTGTGTGTTCATCTGAGCGTGCAGGTTCGTACTCTCCTCCCACTGACATGTCAGTTTAATCCCCCAAGTCACTAACAGTTGCTCCAGGGTTTCCCTGGTGGAAAGTTATTCTGAGTTCCCTGCCCCTTCCTTGAGGCCACTCCTTATGTGTTCCTCTGCAGAAGCTTTCGTACTAACTAGTCCTTCTGTCCAGTATCCTTTCCTGAGAGAGGAAGCAGACAGTGACATCCGTAGACACTGGGCTGAGCAGCTCAGCAGCCTCGCTTATTTAAGCTCAGATCCCACCTGTGTGTGTTTCTTACCGTCTTCATTAGGACGGGGACGCTTGGATGGAGAGTCGTCCTGTGTTAAGTAATCGGAGAGTAAACTCTTCCCTATTTCTCTCTCACTAGATGCTTCGATCTCCACCACTGATTCAGTCATAGGAAATGGAGTAAAAAAAAAAAAATGTTAAGTTGGACATTATCCGGGTCTGTACCAAAAAGAAATTTACATATTGCTGGTGATATTATACATGAGTCTTCAGTACCGCGCATGACTCTTGCTGTCATAGAAGTTAAGGTGAGTTTCCCATATGACATTTTATATGAAAGCCTCTCGACTCCAAAATACATAGTAACACATATTAAAATATTGTGTTTGATGGAATTCAGTGTGATGACTCATCTATCATAATATTTTGTGAGGTCTTTTGAGATGTCAGAACCTTAGAATCACACCTGAAACGTAGTTTGCTGCAACTACAAGTTGGTGTACGACTGGATATGTTGTACACTACCTCAGTCTATGCGTAGGACCTACCATGCTGCGCCTCTCATAAGTCCTGTCTCTTTTCACATAATCCTGGTAAAGAAACTAGTCCTTGTTTGACTCAGTACCATAGTCTCCCACGTTTCTCTCATAAAACTTTCATCCCCTCAGTCCCCGTCCATTATTTTCACACACATAACACTGTTCTTTTGTGTTCTCCTTGTCCATTTCCAGTCCTGTAAGTGGTTACCCCATAGTTAGTGCTTTCAGTGCTGATCACAAGAAAGAAGATGCAGAAGCTTTCAGAGCATCTTTTTTCTTGTGCAGCCTAGTGCTGAGTTCTGGGCTGAACTATGCAGCTCATATCTGTGCTCTGTGTAGGCGCCACGTCCTCCTGCATGCTATTCAGTAGTTCCTCCTTACCAGCACCTATCAGGTCATCCGGAGAGGCAAGGAAAATTGTGTCATCTGAAGGAGCAGAGACCTTCCGAACATGCTGGGATTGAAGCGCTGCCACTGCCTTGTAATGCTGCTTCAGGGAATCATCTTGTAAGTACAAGCCTGCAGAGAAATTAAGTAGCAACAATAAGGGAGTGGTCCCTGAATGTTACTTGTATATTTATCGGTCCATGGGACAAACAGTAGCAGTCTGCTCTGTGACAAGTTGAGTGAAACTTCATGGGTCGATCTTCATGGTTAGTGAATATGTTTTCTAGGGACTTTTAAATTCAGAAGGGTATATATTGTGTCAGTGAGTACCATTGGTGCTTGGGTTTTGCTTATGATGCTTCTGTGTAAATGGGATAGAGACTGGTGTTTTCTCTCTTCCGAATCATCGAATGATATAACTACACACTTTCCTTCAGCTCTGCTCACAGGAGTTTCTAACACAGTGATTGTTTTTCTACAATGTAAGTAAAATGGAAAGCATATTACTTCTTCTAGCATAGAAAGACCTAGGAGCCCCCTTTGTGCTCTAGACATTTCCGGTGGAATGGGATACAGGAATCTCTGGGATTATTATTATTATTATTATTATTATTATTATTATTTTCTGAAGTTGGAAACGGGGAGGCAGTCAGACAGGCTCCCGCATGTGCCCGACCCGACCGGGGTCACTCAGCATGCCCAGCAGGGGGCGAGGCTCTGCCCAAGTGGGGCATTGCTCTGTTGAGACCAGAGCCATTCTAGCGCCTGAGGCAGAGGCCATGGAGCCATAGTCAGCGCCCGGGCCAACTTTGCTCCAATGGAGCCTTGGCTGCGGGAGGGGAAGGGAGAGACAGAGAGGAAGGGGACGGGGAGGGTTGGAGAAGCAGATGGGCGCCTCTCCTGTGTGCCCTGGCCGGGTATTGAACCCGGGACTCCTGCACGTCAGGCCGACGCTCTACCACTGAGCCAAGCGGCCAGGTGCCTGGGATTTTAATTAATGAAACATTTGGATGTACTGCTTGCGTTTCGATGAAATAAAATTCAAAGGGGAGAATAAATGGAATATGTGCGTTTTCTCTTTAGTAATAATGAACGCCATGTCATATAGGAGCATGTGAAGTGACAGTACTTCTGTATGTGCTTTTTCACCAGTGTGTCTGTCATATATGTGATTGGACTGGTTTCTGTGGTAGATAAAACTCTGCAGGAATGAGCATGTAGCATTGTATGTATGTTCTGCGAGAGCAGAGTGTATATATTAAAAAATAACTCGTGAGCTCTTTGGTGGTCATAAGATGTGATGGTGAATGAGTGTGTGCATGTGTGTTATATGGTGTGACAGCACATGGGAACAGTGCAGGAGTGAGACCGGTTAGCATAGTGAGAAGGTAAGACTTAGTGTAGAGAGGACTGTGTGTATCTCTCGGAATGAACAGCTGTATGAAGGTCTGAGGCTCTGTTGCTGAACGGACTTATAGATTACATATACAACCAATAGTAGGTCAGTTCCATCATGGCTTGTGAGGTTTTTAGAGACGCCTCAGAAAGCGATGTAAATCAGGGTTTCTGACTGAAGAAATGTGAAATATTTTTGCAATTACTGTTTACATGGGTGACTGTGAAAATCTTTAGAGGGAATGAATGTGAGTGTTTACCTTTGTGATGCTACTAGAATAGGGGAAAGTTACCGGCAGGGTGTGGAGGAATGAAGGCTTGTGTGATTGAGAGGATAAGTGGAAAGCAAGCGAAATTCGGCCATTCCTGGTTGAAAAAGGACAGGGTAGTGAATGTGTGAGGATGTCAGTGTGTGTTCATCTGAGCGTGCAGGTTCGTACTCTCCTCCCACTGACATGTCAGTTTAATCCCCCAAGTCACTAACAGTTGCTCCAGGGTTTCCCTGGTGGAAAGTTATTCTGAGTTCCCTGCCCCTTCCTTGAGGCCACTCCTTATGTGTTCCTCTGCAGAAGCTTTCGTACTAACTAGTCCTTCTGTCCAGTATCCTTTCCTGAGAGAGGAAGCAGACAGTGACATCCGTAGACACTGGGCTGAGCAGCTCAGCAGCCTCGCTTATTTAAGCTCAGATCCCACCTGTGTGTGTTTCTTACCGTCTTCATTAGGACGGGGACGCTTGGATGGAGAGTCGTCCTGTGTTAAGTAATCGGAGAGTAAACTCTTCCCTATTTCTCTCTCACTAGATGCTTCGATCTCCACCACTGATTCAGTCATAGGAAATGGAGTAAAAAAAAAAAATGTTAAGTTGGACATTATCCGGGTCTGTACCAAAAAGAAATTTACATATTGCTGGTGATATTATACATGAGTCTTCAGTACCGCGCATGACTCTTGCTGTCATAGAAGTTAAGGTGAGTTTCCCATATGACATTTTATATGAAAGCCTCTCGACTCCAAAATACATAGTAACACATATTAAAATATTGTGTTTGATGGAATTCAGTGTGATGACTCATCTATCATAATATTTTGTGAGGTCTTTTGAGATGTCAGAACCTTAGAATCACACCTGAAACGTAGTTTGCTGCAACTACAAGTTGGTGTACGACTGGATATGTTGTACACTACCTCAGTCTATGCGTAGGAGCTACCATGCTGCGCCTCTCATAAGTCCTGTTTCTTTTCACATAATCCTGGTAAAGAAACTAGTCCTTGTTTGAAAACGGGGAGGCAGTTACGTTTAGACATTTTCCCGTTTTGTACTCAGTAGAAATTTACATATTGATGGTGATATTTATATTATTTATCAGTACCGCGCATGAGTCTTGGTGTTCTACAAGTTAAGTTTATGCTCTGATCCCCCTTTGTGTGTTTTTTACCATCTTCATTAGGATCCGGAGGCTTTCATGGAGATTAATCTTGTGTTAAATCTTCTGAGAATAAATAGTTTTCTTTTTTTGACTCATTAGAAGCTTGAATCTCTATAACTGTTTAGTTATAGAGAATTGAGTAAAAAAAATAGTAAGATAAGTCATTTTCTCCATCTGTGCCAGTAAGATCTACATATATATTGATTTGAACATTATTTCTCTGTCAGCAGAAGCAAGCATGACTCTTTGTTTTGAAGTTAAGGTGACTTTCTCATTTGAAATTCCATATGAAAATGCCTTTATTCAAAAATATAAGTTCACAGTTTTTAAGATTTTTTGTTTTTAGGGAGTCAGTGAAATTACTTATCTTAGATGATAATTT
>NW_027095733.1:0-86006 GCF_036850995.1 Saccopteryx leptura
TGCTTTATCAATTGCACCACCACAACTCAGGTTTCTTTTTAAAATAATATCTCTTTCTCAATCAAGGATTCCTTCTTTCCAAACTCAAATGTCATTGATGTGACAAATGCTATTTCTTCCATCACAATGACCATGATACATGAACAAAAATTTTTTTTAAAGAAAGGACATGAGCAGGCTCTGAACACTTCTTTCTAACATGCAGAGAGGATCCACTCTGCCCTGGACTGCTGCACCCTTCGCTGTCCCCAAGCCTAGTTGTTTTTGCCACTCCCAGGGCCCCGCTGCACATCGCAGAAGGTCTGCAATAAAAAACCTTTGGATCTCTCTTCAATCCCTATTCCCTCTCCTTCACCTTGTGTCCAGGAGCCTCACCAACCCGTCCTGACCTGCCCCTGCCTCACACCATCCTCATTCCTCTCCATGCCTCATTATCACTTCCTGCACCAGAATCACCCCTGCCCCTCTGCAACAACCCGTGTTGTCCTTGAACCATCCCACCCCGCTCTATCCACTTCACTCTGTCTGCCATGCCTTGCATTATTTGCTCCACCTTGTCTTGAACCACTTCCCCCCCCGACCTGAGTATGCCTTGCACAGTTCCTGCCCAGTAGCCATCAAAAAGGTTGTGGAAGCCGCCCCCTGGACTTTACAGGCATTCCTTGTCTCTCCCAGTGCAGTCGGCCGGGGTGGGGTTTAAAGGGCTGAAAGAAACCAACACCTCAGAGGTCATGTGACTGAGAAGATGGCCAGTGTTCCCTGTTGAGCTGCATGCCGCTCTTGGACTTGGGGAGGGTTTGCACTGCCTGTCTTGTCGCTGCCTGTGTGTGCATTTCTGCGAGTGCGTGTGTGTGTGTGTGTGTTTCTGTGTTTGCGTGTGTGCAATGCTTCTCTGGTTGGTGCTGCTGGTCTTTCCGCCCACCTCCAGGTTGTCTTGGCCTAGAGGCGCCTGTGAGACTACACCAGTGGAATCTGTATTCTAGACATCATTTCCCGAAACTTGGAGAAATCTCAGCCTCAGCTCTCTGCTTTCCCAGCCCAGTTGTTGCACGTTTCAAAGGCACTGGATGCAAAGAACGATAGACCCATCTTTGGTCCACATAACTGAAGAGACTTGTATGTTCCTGAGCTCCAAAGTCCATCTGCAGAAGGCTTGATTTTGTCTTCTGTGAAAATGCTGCCATTCAGCCTACCCTGTGCAGGACCCCGTGCTTAGGGCTGGGGATGCAAAAGGTTCATACTCTTAAGGGAACTGATAGTTTATATAAGGAACAATCACAGAATAAAAGAATATCTAAAGAGCCATTTTGATGAGGTACAGCCCCGCCTATTGGTGCAGGGAAAATTCAGAAAGAAAAAGCTTAAAAGTGGGCTTCGAGTGATGTATAGGACTTCATCAAATAGGAAGGAAGTGCTCCTGTGAATGTTG
Organism: Saccopteryx leptura; assembly: GCF_036850995.1. Taxonomy (NCBI): domain Eukaryota; kingdom Metazoa; phylum Chordata; class Mammalia; order Chiroptera; family Emballonuridae; genus Saccopteryx; species Saccopteryx leptura. The sequence goes on from NW_027095733.1 coordinate 1,430, forward strand.
CCAAGATTTTGTGGTTGTAGTGATGGAAACTTCAGGCCCAGCAAGTTCTGAGTGAGCAGAAAAGCAAGTTGTGATGGTGATAGTGGAATTATTTCAGGTTTGAGATCTCCCTTATTCCTGAAAAAAGAAGATGACTTTCTTATCTTTCCAAATAATATGATGTGGTTACATTGAATGAGTGAAAGAACAAGTGTAAGGATATATAGCCCCAGACCTTAGAAATAATCAGAGGCAAATGTTGAATAGTTTGCTGGTTTGTTTCCAGACCAACCATGTAATAAAGTGAGTTGTAATCAAAATTGACTAGTGGAGGGTTTTTGCTTTCAGTTTTAAAAGAAAGAAAAAAAGTAGGGCAACATCTATGAAGCACAGTGAAGCCAAATACAGTAGAATGATGTCTGCCTATACAACCTTCTGGTTTTCTGCTTCACAGCTGTCTTCCCTGTATTCCCTTTATTTCTGTGTCTTCCTTCCAAAGCTGGGACCCACTGAGCAAGAGTGGATGCCGATGAGTTCTTCTAGACCCGAGTTTTCTTTGACATGGTCATGTGAACCAGCTTTTATGGAATCATGAAGGCTTAAAAACAAAAACAGGAGAATCAGCTGCAATTACCTAGAATGTTGTCATCAGAAAATTCAGGAAGATGCTATTTTTATCTCTGTTTCCTTCTATATTTACCATTGCTGTTTTTACTTTAAATTACAAGCAGGTGGTGGCCTTGGCTGATTGGCTCAGTGGGAGAGTTTCGGCCCCATGTGTGAAAGTTCTGGGTTCAATTCCTGACTCGGACACACAGAAGAGGCAGCCATCTGTTTCTTCAACCTTACCTTTTTTCCTTCTGTTCTCCTCCTGCAGCCAAAGCTCCATTTGAGCAAAGTTTGCCCCGGGCACTGAGGAGGGCTTCAGAGCCTCCACCTAAGGTACTAGAATGGTTACTGTTGCAAAATGCAATGCCCCAGATAGACAGAGCATTGCCACATGGTATGCATGTAGGGTGGATTCTGGTCGGGTGCATGTGTGGAGTCTAAATGCCTTTCTCTTATAACTTTGGGGAAAAATAATAATAAATAAATAATGAATAGATGGTATTAGCCTTTTAGCATCTGTGGTTTCCAGAGTTCCTCACCTCACTGTTCTGTTCTGGTAGTTTTTCTCTGTTGTTGCACCTAGTCATTATTTGGATTCTCCACCTGACTTGTTGCTTTTAAGTGAAAAGGACTGAGTTTTAACTCTCACTGGCACCCCAGTGCCTAGAAAGGAGCTTAGCAGATAGTAGGTGCTTAGTAATATTTTTAGAATGAATGAAATAACTGAGGCCTAGAGAAAACACGTGTTTCCACCATGGTATTTAACTTATGTCAAGCCTTTATTTTGTGACAGGCACTATGCTAAATGCTTAACAGTTAGCATCTCATTTAACTCTCATATAATAACCTTGCCTTTCAAATGAGGAAATAAAAGCATAAGTATGAAGCAGTTCACATAGTCATAGAGCCTGTAAAGAGTGCTGAGATGTTCATCCCATCGGTTCGGACCTTACTCAATTGTCTACTAGACTTCCAAACCTGGATTGTGGTTTCAGGAGTGTGTGCTCATCAAGAATCACTGTGTTGTCATTGGTCTCACAGACTCCCTCCTTTCACAAATTTTTTCGTTTTCTCTGATATACTGTGGCCGAGCCTAGTGTATAAAATATATAGTAGAGTGTGCATCATATTTCCTGTTACTCCCATGTAACTGCACTCCCAAAACTGCCACCATTTGGAATTCTAAATTCTGCATTATTGAAAAATTTTATTGGTGGCAGAGAAATTTTGGGATTAAGGGAGATCAAAACTATGTGGCCTAATTGTCACTAATAACTTAAAAATCACGGTTAATTAAAAAAGCTGACTAAAAGCATTTAGTGGATTTTGGGTTTCCAATATGAGGTGTTGAATTTTGTAACTGGTAGTATTTCTACATATTCATATTCACAGATATAAATAATTAAAAAATAGGAACTTATCAACATTTAGTGCATATAAACAACCTGGGATTTTGCTAAAATGCAGATTTTAATTCTGTAAGTGTGGGATACTACAACACTCTCTTTGCTAGAGATTAAGAAACCATACTTGGAGTAGCCTGGAAATAGATGCAGCCAGTAGTGAAGGTGTGAGATTTGGGCCTTTTTTCTGTGACAACTGCCAAGGAACCAGAGTGGAGTCTCTGGGGACTGGGAGTATGGGGTGGGGTATTATTGACCAGTTATTTTAGCAGGAAAATATAAAAGATTTTTGTATAACGAAGACTAGAGTTCTCTGTTTGCCTCACCAAATATGCAGGTACTGAAAAAATGCAGTAGTATCTCACACTGCAGCAAACACCAAGGAGCAGAAAGTAAATTTGAAGAGATAATAAAAAAGTGATAGAAAATAATCAAAATATAATGGTTTTACATTCAGGGTAATATATATACATAATGGTTATATATTGGTAATATATAATGGTTATATATTCAGGGTGAAGATTTTCACCCTTTTTTTGAGAAAGAAGAGAGGGACAGTCTGGCTGAAAGAGATGAGAAGCATGAATTCTTCATAACCTTAACCCTAACCCTAACCCTACCCTAACCCTAACCCTAACACTCACACTCAACCTAACCCTCTAAACCCTCACCCTCACCCTAACACTCATCCTAACCCTCACCCTTATTTTAACCCTAACCCTATTACTTACCTCTGCCAATTCCCACAGCCCAAGGCTCTGCACCCAGTTATCTCCTTCACCCTGCCCTATGAGGCTGGCTGCCATGACCTCGCCCCTCATCTTCCAGGCCTTAACTCATCCAGAGGCTCCGTCTTTAGTGATGGCACTCAGCAAACCCTACCTGTTGGGCTCCTATTCCTAGGCCCTGCCCTTTCCCTTCCCCTCATTGTTTGAGAGGGCTCAACTGGCCTTTGGCATCAGTGGCCTTCAGGAGCCTTCAAGTGGCTCCAATCATTCTATGCAGTTGAGAATGTTTTAAATCAGGATGCAGCAGTTTGCCTCCCCTTAGCAGCCAGTCTGGTACAGTGGAGGTCCACCCTCTCTCTCCTTCCGTTTCTCTCCTGGCACTTTCCAGGAAGCCCTGTGACTCCTGCACAGGCAGGTGACTCCTCTGGGAAAAGGGCAGTGCTTTTCATGGGTCCTTAAACCTCAAGCAAGCTCTTGCCACCAGACCAGGCCCCATGACCAGCGTGAAGCAGGCTGCATGGCAGGCTGGGCAGAACCAGATCCCCTGGACCATCAGCTAAAATTTCAGCATGAATATACCTCTTGGACTGATTTCCTTCTGAGAAGCCAGAGCAATATCTAACTCCGTTTAATCCCTGAGGTTTACAGTAGGAAACTGGCTACAGTCTTTGGTTTACAATTAGTTATCCCTGCTGTCCTTGTTCTTGTTTTTGAGAAAGAGGCAGAGAGAGACAGAAAAATCGAGATGTTTCTGTATGTGCCTTAACCAAGAAATCAAACCAACAACTTTTGAGGACTAGGACGATGCTCTAACCAACGAAGCTATCTGGACAGAACTTAATTTTAATTGATTAATAGGGAGAGATACAAAAGAAAAAAGAGAGAAGGATAACATTCATTTGTTGTTCCATTCAGCCATGGATTCATTGATTATGCCCTGACTGAGGATCAAATCCACAACCGTGGTGTTTCTGGTGGATGTTCCTAACCACTTGAGCTAAATGGCAGAAGCTCTCTGCTGTTTTTATCTTTTTTTCTCTATTATTTAGTGAGAGGAAGGTTGGCAGAGAGACCAACTTCCGTATGTGGGATGCACCCGGCAAGCCCAGTAACGGGCGATGATCTGACCATCTGGTACGTTGAATTGTTGCTTAGCAACCAAGTTCTTCTTAGCGCCTGAGGTGGACCATGGAGCCATGGAGCCACCCTCAGCACCCAGTGCCAACTCGCTCCAACTGAGCCATGGCTGCATGAGAAGAATGGAGTTAGCACTGCACTACAAATCCATCAAGAGCAAACCTTCAAAGAGTCAGTATGGGGTTATGGCCATGAGTAGAATACTGAGGATACTGTCTTGACATACACTCTGGAGAATCCAGCTGAGAACCGCTTTCCCCTGGGCCACCTCATTTTAATATGCTATGAGACTCCACCCTACATGCCGCCCCATGACACAGAATCTTCATAACACTCCTCACTGTAACACACTGCCCCAGTTCTTTCAGGAACTTTCACGGACTCTGTGGATGCCTCATTCTTCTTTCCTCTGTACCATCCCCTCCGCAACCTCTTCATTTCCAAAGGACCTGCACCAAGGGCAGAAGCGGACACCATGCCCCAGAATCTCTGTGCACTGATCTCCCAGCTCCCTTCCCTGTGACTCCCCCACACAGCCACAGTGGCCCCCACAGGCTCCCCTGGGACCTCCTCCAACCCAAACACTTTCTCACTTCTCTCCCCCCACATGAATGCCATGTACACCACCCAGAGAAACAGCGAGATTTCTGTAAAATGTCTACAATGCCTCTGAGAAACACAGGCCCCACTCAGACCAGTGGGAACTACATCTGAAGTCCCCATAGGCCTACATCTGAAGTCTCCCCATAAGGGCGCAATTTGTTCCAAATGAATGTGATCGACATACCTGAAGACTCCATAGCTCTATACTGGAAGGTTATGAGCCCTCATTTACACGGAATGTTTTTTTATAGTCTAGTGCACTCTCATCCTCATTTCCACAGAGTTATGTCATGCAAGTCAGACTAAGAACTGGTTCTAAGAACACCAATGGGCACCTCATGCGACATGACAAATTTATGTCTGCATGTGCCCACTGTTCGCCTTCACAGACAGGGTGCAGGCAGACACTTCACATCCGAATCCATGACACGTAATTTTAATGTTTTTTTTTTAATTTTGGAGAGGAGGGAGGGAAAGAGAGAGAGAGAGAGAGAGAAAGATGAAAGTGGAGTAGAAAGCATCAAATCCCATATATGCCTTGACCAGACATGTGCAGGGCTCTGAAACGGCGACCTCAGTTTTCCCAGGTCGACGTTTTATCCCAATGTCCCACAACAGGTCAGGCCTTTTTTTTGTGTGTGTTTTTTCTTTTAATAATATCTCTTTCCCTATCAAGGATTCCCTCTTTCTAAACTCAAATTTCACTGAGGTGACAAATGCTGTTTCTTTCATCACAACGACCATGAGACATGAACAAAATTTCCTATCACAGATAGGGCACGAGCACGCTTTTTTCTGAACACTTCTTTCTAACATGCGGGGTGTCTCTGCTCCTTTCTGCAATGCCTCCACCCCCTCACTGTTCTTTCCCCTCCCCGCGCCTCGCTGCACATCTCAGAAAGTCTGCAGTAAGAAACCCTTGGCTCCCTCTTCAATCACTATACCCGCTCCTTCAACTTGTGTCTGCACGCCTCCCTGCCCTGTTCTTCCCTGGCCCCGCCCCACGCCATCCCTTCTCCTCCCCGTGCCTCACTATCCCTCCCTGCACCATAATCACCCTGTATGTCTGCCCTACCCCCTGTCAAATTGCGCCATCCTGCCTCACTCATTCAGCTCCGCCATGTCTGCCATGCCCATGTTATTTGCTTTACCCCGCCCAGTGCCTCTTTGTGCACCCAACCTGTGCCAGCCCCACACACCCCACTTATTACGCATCATGGCGGCTGCTGAAAGCATTGATTGGGCTCTTCTAAACTCTCCAAGTGTGGGCGGCCGGAGCCCAGTCTAAACGGCAGGAAGCACCCAGGGCCTCAGCTGTCCTGTGATTGTGAAGATGGCCAGTTTTCCCTTTTGAGCCACGTGCCGCTCTTGGGCTAGGGAAGGGTTTGTCGCTGCCTGTCTTGTTGCTGTCTCCCTGTGTGTTTCTGCGATTCCACGTGTGTGTGTGTGTGTGTGTGTGTGTGTGTGTGTGTGTGAGTTTGCTTGTTTTCACGAGTGCACTGCTCCTCTTTTGGGTGTTTCTGGTCTTTCCAACCACCTCCAGACTTTCATGGCTCAGAGGCGCACTTGAGACCATGCCGGTGGAATCTGGTTTCTTGCCATTGTTTCCTGAACCTTGGAGAAAACTCAGCTTCAGCTCTCTGCTTTCCCAGCCTAGTTGGTGCAGCTTCCAGGGGCGCTGGATGCAAAGAACAATGGACCCAGCTCCGGGTCTGCACAAGCAGGAAGACCTGTTTGTTCCTGAGCCCCTCAGTCCATCTAGAAAAGGCTTACATTTTGTCATTTGTGAAAATGCTGCCATAGAGCCTACACTGTGTAGGACCCCACACAGAATGCTGGGGATGCAAAACTCCCAGACTGTTAAGGGAACTCACAGTTTAATGGAGAACATTCACAGAATAGAAGAATATCTAAAGAAGGTATTTCAATGGGGTACAGCCCCTGCTACTGGCACAGGGAAGACTTCAGAGAGGCAGAGCCTAAAGGTGGCCTTTGAGTGATGCATAAGAGTTTATCCAGTAGGGAGGAAGGACTTCTGCAAAGGTTGCCAAGCTTTTATGGCTGTAGTGATTGGAACTTCAGGCCATAGAGGTTGCTGAGTGCACAGAAAAGCGAGTTGTGTTGGAGATAGTGGAATTATTTGGGTGTTGAGATCACTCTCATGCCTCACAAAGAAAGATAACTTTCTGATCTTTCCAAATGATGTGATGTGGTTATACTGAATGAGTAAATGAAAAAGTGTAAAGATATATAGCCCCAGACCTTACAAATAATCAGAGGCAAACTTTGGATATAATACTGGTTTGGTTCCAAAACATCCATGCAATAGAGTGAGCTATAATTAAAATTTACTAGTGGAGGGTTTTTGCCTTCTGTTTTAAAAGAAAAAAAAATAGAGCAACATCTATGAAGCACAATGAAGCTACACATAATAGAATGTGGTCTGCCTATACAACCTACTGTTTTTCTGCTTCACAGCTGTCTTTCCAGTATTCCTTTTATTACTGTGTCTTCCTTCCAAAGCTTGGACACACTGAAGCAAGATGGATGTTGTTAAACTCTTCTAGACCCGAGTTTACTCTGATTTGGTCTTGTGAACCAGCTTTTATGGAATCATTAAGGCTTAAACACAAAAACAAGAGAAACAGCCTCAATTATTTAGAATGTTGTCAGAAAATTTAGGAAGATGCTATTTTCATCTCTGTCTCCTACTATTTTTACCAATGCTGTTTTCACTTTAAATTACAAACAGGTGGTGGCCTTCGCTGGTTGGCTCAGTGGTAAAGTGTCAAACCAGTGTGTTGAAATCGGGTTTAATTCCCATTTATGGCACACAGAAGAGGCACTCATCTAATTCTTCATCTTTCTCCCTCTTCTTCCTCTCTATCTCTCTATTCCCCACCTGCAGCCAAAGCTCCATTGGAGCAACATTGGCCCCTGGAGCTGAGGAGGGCTCCTTGTCCTCTGCTTCAGGTGCTAGAATGGCTTCTGTTGCAACAGGGCAATGCCTCAGATGGGTAGAGCATTGCCCCCTGGTAGGCATGCTGGGTAGATGCAAGTCGGGTGCATGTGTGGAGGCTGACTGCCTTCCCGCTTTTAACTTTGGGGGAAAAATAATAATAAATAAATTACAAACAGGTGGTATTAGCCTTTTAGCATCTGGGGCCTCCTAAGTTCTTCATCTCACTGTGCTGCTCTAGAATTTTTCTCTGTTGTAGCACCTAGTCATTATTTGGCTTCTCCACCTGACTTGTTGCTTTTAAATGGAAGGAAATGTGTTTTAATTATCACTGTATGCCCAGTGCCTAACATGGTGGTTAGAGATAGTAGGTGCTTAGTAATAAGTACAGAGTCAATGAGGAAATTGAGGCGTACAGAGACCACGTGTTTCAGCCATGTTTTTTTTACTTATGTCAAGCCTTTATTCTGTGCCTGGCACTATGCTAATTGCTTAATATATAGCACCTCATTTAACTCTCATATAATAACACTGCTTTTCAAATGAGAAAATAAAAGCATAAGTATGAAGGAGTTCACTTTGTCATAGAGTTTGCAAAGAGTTCTGAGTTGTTCAGCCAATTGGTTGAGACATTAATCAATTTTCTGCTGGACCTCCAATCCTGGATTGAGGTTTCTGGGTTCTGTGCTTGTCAAGATCCACTGTGTTGTAATGGGTCTCTCCAGACTCCCTCCTTTAACAAACTCTTTGGTTGTCTCTGATATACTGTGCCCTAGGCCAGTGTATAAAATATATGGTATGGTGTGCATCATATTTCCTGTTACTCACATGTAAAAGCACTCCAAAAATTGCCACCCTTTGGAATCAGAATTATACATCATTTAAAAATTTTACTGGTGGAAGGGGAAGTTTGGGATTATGCAAGATCAAAACTATTTGACCTCATTGCCACTAATAACTTAAAGAGTCATGGATGAGTTAAAACAGCTGACCAAAAACATTTAGAGGATATTGGATTTCCAATATGAAAAGTAAAATTTAGTAACTGGTAGAATTTCTACATATCCATATTCTCAGATTTAAATAAATAAAAAATAGGGACTTGTAAATATTTAGGGCATATAAATAACCTGGGATTTTGCTAAAATATAGATTCTCATTCTGTAAGTGTGGGACACTACATCACTCCATTTGCTAGAGATTAAGAAACCATATTGGAGTAGCCTAGAACTAGACACAGCGAGGAGTGGAGGTGTGAGATGTGGTCTTTATTTCTATGGCAACTGCCAAGAAACCAAGGAGAAGTCTCTGGGGACTGGGATTATGGGCTGAGAGATTTTTGACCAGTTCTTTAGCAGGATACAGATAAGGATTTTTGTGGAACTCAAACTAGAGGTCTCTGTTCGCTTCAAAAAATATACAGGCACTGAAAAAATGCTGTAGTATCTCACCTTCAGGAAATACCAAGGAGCAGAAAGTAAATTTGAGGAGATAATAAAAAAAGTGATAGAAAAATTCAAAATATATGACATGACTTCAGGGTGAACATTCCCCCCCCCATTTTTTTTAGATAAACAGAAGGACAAACAGGCTGGGAAAGATGAGAAGCATTAATTCTTCCTAACCCTAACCTTAACCCTAAAGCTACCCCTACACTAACTCTAATTCTAACCCTAAAACTTAATCTCACTTTCACCCTCACCCTCAACCTAACCCTACTTACACTCAGCCTCACCCTAATCCTCACACTAACCCTCACCTTCATTGTCACCCTCACACTATAGCTCACACTAACCCCCAGCCTAACCCTAAACCTAAACCTAACCCCTGCCAAGTCCCACCTTCCAGGTTTCTGCACCCAATGATCTCCTTCACTCTGTCCTATGAGGCTGGCTGTCATGACTCCGCCCCTCATCAGCCAGGCTTCATATCCTTCAGTGGCTCCATCTTCAGTGACAGCACTCAGCTGGCACTACCTGTTGGGCTCTTTTTCCATGGTCCTTACCCTCATGACCTAAGAGGGCTCACCTGGCCTCTGGACTGAGTGGCCTTCAGGAGACTTCAAGTGGTTCCAATTACCCTTCACAGTTAAGAATGTTTTAAATCAGGATGCCACAGATGTCTCGACCTTAGCAGCCAGTCTGGAAATGCGGATGTACACCCTCTCTCTCCCTCCCTTCCTCTCTTGGCACTTGTGGGGATGCCTGTGTCTCCTGAAATGGCTAGTGGTTCCTCTGGGGAAAGGGCAGTGCCTGGCACAAGTCTTTCACCCTCAAACCAGCTCTTCCTTTCAGACCAGCCCCAGAAAAGTGCACAGCAGCCAGCAGGGCAGGGTGTTCGGGACCAGCTCCCCTGCCCCATCAGCTGAGATTTCTGCACGGAGCTACCTTGTGGACTGATTTCCTTCTGAGATGACAGGGCAATACCTAACTCCTTTTAATCCTCAAGTTTTACAGTAGGAAACTGGCTATGGTCTTTGGTTTACAATTAGTTCTCCCCACTGTTTTTGCTGTTATTTTTGAGTGAGAGGCAGACAGAGACAGAAACATCGAGATCTTCCTGTAGGTGCCCTAACCAAGGAATCAAACTGACAACCTCTGTGGTCCAGGACAATGCTCTAACAAACATAGTTATCTGGCCAGGGTTTAATTTTTATTGATTTATAGAGAGATAGAGAAAAGAAAGAAGTGGGTAGGAAGTGTAAAAAGAAACATTCATTTGTTGTTCCACTCAGCCGTGGACTCATTTGTAATGCCCTGTTTGGCGATCAAGTCCAGAACCTTGATTTTTCCAGTGGATGTTTCTAACCCTCTGAGCTAACTGCCAAAGGCACTCTGTTGTTTTTTTTTCTTTTATTTAGTGAGAGAAAGGGAGGAAGATAGACCAATTCCTGTATGCAGGATCCACCCAGCAAGCCCAATAAAAGGCAATGATCTGACTATCTGAGGTGTGTGCTCCGTTGCTTATTAACCAAGCTCCTATTAGCACCTGAAGCAGACACCATGGAGCCACCCTAAGCAACAAGGGACAACTCACTCCAATTGAGCCATGGATGCAGAGGAACCATGGAGATAACACTGCACTGCAAGTACATCAACAGCAAACTTTCAAAGAGTCACTATGCGGTTATGGCCACGGGCAGCAAACTGAGGACACTGTCTTGACATACACACTGGAGAAACCAGCTGAGAACAGCTTTCCCGTGGGCCACCTCAGTTCAATATTCAATGTGACTCTGCCCTAAAAGCCGACCCATGACCCAAACCCTTCAAAACCTTCCTCACAGCAAGGAGCAATCAACCACTCCTCCCATCCCAGGAGCATTCAACGGCTTTGCAGATGCCTCTCCGTTCCTCACTCCCCAACTTCCCTTTTGCAACCTCTCCCTTCCCACAGGACCCACACGCAGAACAGCAGCGAACATCATACTCCAGTCTATTTCCTGCACTAGTCTACCAGCTGGCTTCCCTGTGACTTCCCCACTCAGCCATGGTGGCCCCCACAGACTCCCCTGAGACGTCCTCCTACCAAAACTTTTCCTCCATTCTCTCCCCACACATGAACAGCCTGACACCGCCCAAAATCACCGCGAAGTTTCTGTGACGGGTCTACGACACTGGCGGGAACCACGGGCCCCACTTTGACTGGGAGGAACAAATGCCCTGTAGGCCTACGAATAAAGACTCCAAGTAAGGTCACCATTCTCCCCAAACAAAAGTGAACAACCTACCTGAAGACTCCATAGCTCCATAACAGAAGTTTATGAGCTCCCATTTACATGTAAGGTTTTTTTCAGAGTCTAGTACAATCTCATCCTCGTTCCCATAGAGCTATGTCATGCAACTCAGACAAAGAACAAGTTCTAAGAACACAAACGGGCAACTCATGCCACATGACAAATTTATGTATTCATGTGCACACTGTGCGCCCTCACAGACAGGGTGCCGGCAGACACTTTGCATGCAAATCCAAGACACGTAAATTTTGTGTTTATTTTTTTATTTTAGTTTTTTGGTGTATATTTTTATTTTAGGAAGGAGAGAGGGAAAGGGAGAGAGAGAAAGAGAGTGAGAGAGAAAAGAGTAGCAAGAAGCATCAACTCCCATATATGCCTTGACTAGACAGTACAGGGCTCTGAAACGGTGACCTCAGTGTTCCCAGGTCGATGCTTTATACATTGCGCTATCACAGATCGGAACTTTTTTGTGTTTTTTTTTTTTTAATAATATCTCTTTCCCAATCAAGAAATTCCTCTTTTGAAACTCAAATTTAACTAAGGTAACAAATGCTGTTTCTTCCATCACAACGACCATGAGACATGAACAAAATTTCCTTTCACAGAAAGGGCACAAGCAGGCCCTTTTCTGAACACTTCTTTCTAACATGTGGAGTGGATGCACTCTGCCCAGTGCTGCCCTCTCCTTCGCCATCCCCGCCCCTTGCTGTCCTTGCCCCTCTCCGTGCCTGGCTGCACATCTCAGAAAGTCTGCCTTAAGAAACCCTTGGCTCCCTCTTCAATCCCTATACCCAATCCTTCAACCTGTGTCCCCACACCTTGGCGCCCTGTCCTGTCCTGTCAATGCCCCAAGCCATCCCCACTCCTCCCTGCACCTCACTATCCCTCCCAAACACCATAATTACCCCTCACCTTCTGCCCCACTCTGTGCGCCATCCCGCCCCTTTTTTTCCGCTCTGCCCTGTTCTCTACACCCCTGTTCATTCGCTCTGCCCCGCACAGTGCTTCTTTGTGCCCCCGCCCTGTGCCCACCCCGTACTGTCCCAGACTGGTAGCTATCATGGCAGCTGCTGAAGCCACCGACTGGGCTCTGTGGGTGCTCCTATGCCCTCCCAGTACAAGCGGTTTGGGCCCAGTCTAAAGGGCAGGAAGTACTCAGCACCTTAGCGGTCATATTACTGTGATGATGGCCAGTTTTCCCTGTTGAGCAGCACACCATTCTTGGGATTGTGGAGGGTTTGTCACTACATGTCTTTCGTTGCCTTAGTGTGAGTTTCTGTGAGTGATTGTGTGTGTCTGAGTGTGTTTGCGTGTTTGTGCGCGGGCACTCCTCCTCTGTTGGGTGCTGCTGGTCTTTCTGTGACTTCCAGGCTGTTTGGTCCAGAGGCACCATTGAGGCCATGCCGGCAAAATTTAGGTTCTCGCCATCGTTTCCCCAACCTTGGCGAAAACTCAGCCTCTGCTCTCCACCTTCCCAGCCAAGTTGGTGCAGGTTTCAGGGGCGCTAGTGGCAAAGAAAGATGGACTCATCTCCAGGTCCGCACAACCGGGGAGACCTGTTTGTTCCTGAGCTGCTTAGTCCATCTGAAGGAAACTTTCTTCCTGTCATTTGTGAAAATGCTGCCATTTATCCTACCCTGTTGAGAACCCTGTGATGAGGGCTGGGGATGCAGACCTTGCAGACTCTTTATGTAATTGACAGTTTAAATGTGGAACATTCACAAAATAAAAGAATATCTAAAGAAGGCATTTCAATGGGGTACAGCCTCTCCTATGGGCACAGCAAAGACTTCAGAGAGGCAGAGCTTAAAAGTGGGCTTTGAGTGATGTATAGGATTTCATCAAGTAGGACAGAACTGATTCTACAAAGGTTCCCAAACTTTTGTGGCTGTAGTGATTGGAACTTCAGGCCGTAGCGGGTGCTGAGTGCACAGATAAGCAAGTTGTGATGCTGATAGTGGAATTATTTGGGGTTTGAGAACTCCCTTATGCCTCGGAAAGAAAGATAACTTTCTAATCTTTCCATATTATGTGATTTAGTTACACTGAATGAGTGAGTGAACAAGTGTAAGGATATATAGCCCCAGACCTTAGAAATAATCAGAGGCAAACCTTGGATAGTTTGCTGATTTGGTTCCTGACGAACCATGCAATAGAGTGTGCTGAAATCAAAATTTACTAGTGGAAGAGTATTTCCTTGAGTTTTAAATGAAAGAAAAAAAATAGGGCAACATCTATGAAGCACAATGTGCTATACAAAATAGAATAAGTTCTGCCTATAAAACCTTCCGGTTTTCTTCCTCACTGCTGTCTTTCCTGTACTCCCTTTATTTCTGTGTCTTCTTTCCAAAGCTTGGACACACTGAAGCAAGAGTGGATGCCGATAAGCTCTTCTAGACCTAAGTTTTCTTTGACTTGGTCATGTGAACCAGCTTTTGTGGAATCATTAAGGCTTAAACACAAAAACAGGAGTAACAGCCTCAATTATCTAAAATGTCATCAGAAAATTCAGGAATATGCTATTTTCATCTCTATCTCCAACAATTTTTCCATTGCTGTTTCCTCTTCAAATAACAAACAGGTGGTCACCTTGGCTGGTTGGCTCAGTGGTAGAGCATTGGCCCATTGTTTGGAAATACTGGGTTCAATTTCTGGCTAGGACACAGAAAAGGCACCCGTTGGGTCTTCTACCTTCCCTTTCTCCTTTCTCTCTCTCTCTCTCTTCCCCTCCTACAGCAAAAGCTCCATTAGAGCAAAGTTGACCCTGGGTGCTGTGGAGGGCTCCATGGCCTCCACCTCAGGTTCTAGAATGGATCCTGATGCAACAGAGTAATGCTCCAGATGGGTACAACATTGCCCCCTCGTGGGCATGCAGGGTGCATCCCGGTCGGGTGCATGTGTGGAGTCTGACTGTCTACCCGCTTCTAACTTTGGGGGGAAAATAATAATAAATAAATTATGAACATGTGATATTAGCCTTTTAGCATCTGGGGTTTCCAGAGTTCTTCATCTCACTTTGCTGATCTAGATGTTTTTCTTTGTTGTAGCACCTAGTCATTATTTGGCTTCTCCATCTGACTTGTTGCTTTTAAGCCAAAGGGACTGAGTTTTAACTATCACTGGATTCCCAGAGCCTAGCATGGAGCTTAGCAGATAGTAGGTGCTTAGTAATATTTACAGAATAAATGAGGAAACTGAGGCCTAGAGAGAACACATTTTTCCACCGTGGTTTTTGATTTATGTAAAGACTTTCTTTTGTGCCAGGCACTATCCTAAGTGCTTAACATGTAGCATCTCATTTAACTCTCATATAATAACCCTGCTTTTCAAATGAGGAAATAAAATCATAAGTATGAAGCAGTTCACTTAGTTATAAAGCCTGCAAAGTGTGCTGAGGTGTTCAGCCCATCGATTGTCAATTGTCTGCTGGACCTTTAATTCTGAATTGAGGTTTCTGGTGTGTGCTTGTCAAGACCCACTGTGTTGTCATGGGTCTCTCCAGACTCCCTCCTTTAGCAAACTCTTTAGTTATCTCTGATATACTGTGGCCTAGCCTAGTGTATAATATATATAGTACGATGTGCATCATATTTTCTGTTACTCCCATATAACAGCACTCCAAAAATTGCTACCCTTTGAAATCAGAATTTCTACATCATTTAAAAATTTTACTGGTGTCAGGGGAAGTTTGGGATTATGAGCGATCAAAACGTTTTGGCCTGATTGTCTCTAATAACTTAAAAAATGATGGATGAGTTAAAACACTGAAAGAAGGATTTAGTGGATTTTGGATTTTCAAAATGAGGAGTTAAATTTAGTAGCTGGTAGAATTTCTACATATCCATATTCTCAGATATAAATAATTAAAAAAAGGAAACTTGTAAACATTTTGTTCATATAAATAACCTGTGGTTTTGCTAAAATGCAGATTCTCATTCTGTAATTCTGGAATATTACAACACTCCCTTTGCTAGAGTTTAAGAAACCATACATGGCGTAGCCTGGACTAAACACACCCAGGAGTGGAGGTGTGAGTTGTGGGCATTTATTCTATGGCAACTGCCAAGGAACCAGAGAAGAGTCTCTGAGGACTGGGATTTTTTGGTGGGGGTTTGTTGACCAGTTTTTTAGTAGAAAAAATAAAGGAATTTTTGTGAAACTGAGGCTAGAGTTCTCTGTTTGCCTTACCAAATATGCAGGCACTAAAAACAATGCTGTACTACCTCAAAATGCTGAAAACACCAAGGATCAGAAAGTAAATTTGAGGAGATAATGGAAAAAGTGATATAAAAAAAGCAAAATATAATGGTTTGACATGACTTCAGTGTGAACATTTCACCCCCTTTTTTTGAGAAAGAGAGAGGGACAATTAGGCTTGGAGAGATGAGAAGCATCAATTCTTCATAACCATAACCCTAACTCTAACTCTAACTCTACCCTAACTATCACCCTCACCCTCACACCCACCCAAACCCCCTAACCCTCCTAAACCTCACCCTCACCTTAACTCTAACCCTAAACCTCACCCTATTTCTAACTTCTGCCAAGCCCCACCTTCAAGTCTTTGCACCCAGTGATCATTTTAAGCCTTCCATATCATGCTGTCTGTCACGACCCCGCCCCTTATCTGCCAGGCCCCACCTCCTCCAGAGGCTTCATCTTCAGAGATGGCACTCAGTCTGCCTTAACTGTTGAGCTTCTCCTCTGAGACCTTCTCAGAACCCGGGGCCAACTCACTCTAATTGAGCCATGGCTGCAGGAAAAGCATGGAGGTAGCACTGTGCTGCAAATGAATCAACAGCAAACCTTCACAGAGTCACTATGTGGATATGGCCATGAGCAGGAAACTGAGGATTGTGTCTTGACACACATTGTGGAGAAACCAGCTGAGAGCCGCTTTGCCCTGGGCCACCTCATTTCAATGTTCTATGAGACTCCACCCTAGGAGTCACCCCATGACCCAGATCCTTCATAACCCTCCTCACTGCGACACACTGCTACTTTCCTTCCAGAAACATTCATGGACTTTGCGCATGAATCTCCTTTCCTTCCTCCCCACCTTCTTCTTCGCTCCTCTCTCTTCCCACAGGACCTGCACCCAGGGCAGCAGTGGGCATCATGCTCTGGGCTCTCTCCTGCACCAGGCCCCATGTCCCTTCCCTGAGACTTTCCCACTCAGCCACGGTGGCCCCCACAGACTCCCCTAATACCTCCTTCGACCAAAACCCTTCCTCGCTTATCTCCCTTCACAGAAACACCCTGGACACCGCCCAGACTCACCGCAAAGTTTTTTCGATGGGTCTACGATGCTGACGGGTACCGCGCGCCCCACTCAGACCAGTGGGAACGCATCCCCCAGAGGCCTATGACTGAAGACTCCCCAAAAGGGCGCCATTTTCCCCAAACAAAAATGAACGACCTACCTGAAGACTGCATAGCTCCATAATGGAAGGTTATGAGCCCCCAGTTACATATAAAGTTTATTCAAATTCTAATAAACTCTCATCCTTGTTCCCACAGAGCTCTGTCATGTAATTCAGACTAAGAACTGATTTTAAGAACACCAACAGTCACCTCCTGCGACATGACCAATTTATGTCTCCATGTTCACATTGTGCGCCCTCACAGACAGGGTGCCGGCAGACACTTTGCATCCAAATCCATGACACGTACTTTTTTGGGTTTTTTATTTTTGTTTTTTTGGGTTTTTTTTTCATTTTAGAGAGAAGAAAGGGAGAGAGAGAGAAAGAGAGAGAGGGTGAGGAAAGAGGAGTAGGAAACATCAACTCCCATATACGCCTTGACGAGACAAGTGCAGGGCTCTGAAACAGCGACCTCATTGTTCCCAGGTCGACGTTTATTCACTGTGCTACCACAGGTCATGCCTTTTTTGTGTTTTTTTTTTTAAATAATATTTCTTTCTGAATCAAGGATTTCCTCTTTCTAAACTAAAATTTTACTGAGGTGACAAATGCTGGTTTTTCCATCACAACGACCATGAGACATGAACAAATTTTTTTTTCACAGAAAGGGCATGAGCAGGCATTTTTCTGAACACTTTGTTCTAACATGCTGAGAGAAACCACTTTACCCTGCACTGGCACACCCCTCGCCATCTCTACCCCTCACTGTCCTTGCCCCTTTCCTTGCCCCACTGCACATCGTAGAATGTTTGCCATAAGAAACTCTCAGCTCCCTCTCCAATCCCTATTCCCTCTTCTTTACCTTGTGTCCTCGCATCTTGCCTTTCTCTCCTGCCATCCCCTGCCCCACGCCATCCCAGCTTTTCTCCACACCTCACTATCCCATAATCACCCCTCCCTGTTTGCCCCACCTTATGTCTTCCTCTCCTCTTCCCGCCTGCTCCTTCCACTCCACACTGCATGCCCCATGTCATTCGATTTGCCTCGCCCTCGCCTTTTTGTGCCCTGGCCCTGTGCCTGCCCTCCACCGTCCCTGCCCTGTAGCTGTCATGGTGGCTGCATAAGCCACTGCCTGGGCTCTGTTG
Organism: Saccopteryx leptura; assembly: GCF_036850995.1. Taxonomy (NCBI): domain Eukaryota; kingdom Metazoa; phylum Chordata; class Mammalia; order Chiroptera; family Emballonuridae; genus Saccopteryx; species Saccopteryx leptura. The sequence continues at coordinate 19,092 of NW_027095733.1, forward strand.
GCACCCTCGGCCCTCCCAGTGAGAGCAGCCCTGGCAGGGTTGAAAGGGCTGAGAGAACCCAGTGCCTCAGCGATCATGTGACTGCAAACATGGCCAGTTTTTTCTGTTGAGATGCTTGCCACTACTAGGTTTCAGGAGGGTTTGTTGCTGCCTGTCTTGGCACTGCCTTTTTCTGCATTTCTGCAAGTGCATGTGAGAGTGTGTATGAGTGTGTGTGTGTTTGCGTGTTTGCGTGTGTTAACTGCTCCTCTGTTGGGTGCTGCTGGTCTTTTCACCCATGTCCAGGCTGTCTTGGCCGAGAGGCGCCTCTGAGGCCATGCCTGGAGAAACTGGGTTCTCACCATCATTTCCCAAACCTTGGAGAAAGCTCAGCTTCTGCTCTCTGCTTTCCCAGCCAAGTTGGTGCAAATTTCTGAGGTTTTGGATGCAAAGAACCATGGAACCAGATTTGGGTCCACAGAACCCAAAACACTTGTTTGTACCTGAGCTCCTCATTCAATCTTGAGGAGCCTTGCTTTTTGTCATCTGTGAAAACGCTGCCATTTGGCCTACCTGTGCAGGATGCCACACTGAGTGCTGAAGATTCAAAACCTTCAGGTTCTTAAAGGAACTGACAATTTAAATGGAGAAAATTCACAGAATGGAAGAACATCTAAAGAAGGCATTTCGGTAAGGTCCAGCCCCTCCTATGGGCACAGGGAAAACTTCAGAGAGGGAGAGCCTAAAAGTGAACTTTGAGTGACGTATAGGAGTTCATCAAGTAGCAGGGAAGGGCTCCTGTGAAAGCTGCCAAGCTTTTCTGGCTGTAGTGATTGGAACTTCAGGCCCTAGCGAGTGCTGAATGCATAGAAAAGTGAGTTGTGATGGTGATAGTGGAATTATCTGAGGGTTGAGATCTCTCTTATGCCTCAGAAAGGAAGATAACTTTCTGATCTTTCCAAATAATGTGATGTGGTTAAATTGAATGAATGAATGAACAAGTATAAGGTATATAGCCTAAGACGTTAGAAATAATCAGAGGCAAACCTTGGATAATTTGCTGGTTTGGTTCCAGACCTACCATGCAATAGATTGAGGTGTAATCAAAATTTACTAGTGTAAGGTCTTTGCCTTCAGTTATAAAAGAAAAAAAATATGGCAACATCTATGAAGCACTATGAAGCTACACACAATAGAATGAGGTCTGCCTATACAACCTTCTGGTTCTCTGCTTCACAGCAGTCTTTCCTGTATTCCCTATATTTCTGTCTTTCTTCCAAAGCTTGAACACATTGAAGCAAGACTGGATGCCGATGAGCTCTTTTAGACCCGAGATTTCTTTGACTTGGTCATGGGAACCAGTTTTTATGGAATCATTAAGGCATAAACACAGAAACAAGAGAAACAGCCTCAATTATCTAGAATGTTGTCATCAGAAAATTCAGGAAGATGCTATTTTCTTCTCTGTCTCCTATTTTTACCATTGCTGTTTTCACTTTAAATTACAAACAGGTGGTGGCCTTGGCTGGTTGGCTCAGCGGTAAAATGTTGGCCCATTGTGTGAAAGTCCTGGGCACAATACCCGGCTAGTACACACAGAAGTGGCTTCCATCTGCTTCTTCAACCTTCCTTCTATCCTTCCTCTCTATCTCTCCCTTACCCTCCTGCAGCCAAAGCTCCATTGGAGCAAAGTTGGCCCTGGGTGCTGAGTAGAGCTCCATTGCCTCCACTTCAGGCTCTAAAATGACTCCTGTTGCAGCAGAGCAACACCTCAGATGGGCAGAGCTTTGTCCCCTGGTGGGCATGTTGGTTGGATCCTGGTCCAGTGCATGTGTGGAGTCTGACTGCCTTCCCGCTTCTTACTTTGGTGAAAAAATAATAATAAATAAATTACAAACAGGTGGTATTAGCTACTTAGCATCTGGGGTCTCCAGAGTTCCTCAACTCACTGTGCTGCTCTAGATGTTTTTCTCTGTTGTAGCACCTAGTCATGATTTGGCTTTCCACCTGACTTGTTGCTTTTAAATGAAAGGGACTGAGTTTTAACTATCACTGGATCCCCAGTGCCTAGCATGGAGCTTAACAGATAGTAGGTGCTCAGTAATATTTATAAAATGAATGAGGAAGCTGAGGCCTACAGAGAACATGTGTTTCCGCCATGGTTTTTGACTTATGTCAAGACGTTATTTTGTGCAAGGCACTATGCTAAGTGCTTAACATGTAGCATTTCATTTAACTGTGCTTTTCAAATGAGGAAATAAAACCCTAAGTATGAAGTAGTTCACTTAGTCATAGAGCCTGCAAAGAGTGCTGTGGTGTTCAGCCCTTCTGTTGGGACCTTACTCAATTGTCTGCTGGACCTCCAATCCTGGATCAAGGTTTCTGGGTTGTGTGCTCATCAAGGCCCACTGTGTTGTCATAGGTTTCCCCAAACTCTTTTTTTTTACCAACTTTTTGGTTATCTCTGATATACTGTGGCCTAGACTAGTGTATAAAATATATAGTACAGTGTGCATCATATTTTCTGTTACTCCCATGTAACAGCACCCCAGAAACTGAAACTTTTTGGAATCAGAATTTCTACATAATTTAAAAATTTTACTGGTGGCAGGGGAAGTCTTGGATTATGGGAGATCAGTGCTACGTGGTCTGATTGTCACTAATATCTTAAAAAGTCACGAATGAGTTAAAACAGCTGACAAAAAGCATTTAGTGGATTTAGGATTTTCAATATGAGGAGTTACATTCAGTCACTGGTAGAATTTCTACATATCTATATTCTCAGATATTAATAATTAAAAAATAGGGACTTGTCAACATTTAGTGTATATAAGTAACCTGGGATATTGCTATAATGCAGATTCTCTTTCTGTAAGTCTGGGATACTACAACACTCTCTTTGCTACAAATTAAGAAACAATAATCTGAATAGTTTGAGACTAGATGCAGCCAAGAGTGGAGGTGTAAGATGTGGGCTTTTTTTCTGTGGCAACTGCAAGGGAACCAGAGAGTAGTCTCTGGGGACTGGGATCATGAAATGGTGTTTTTTTGACCAGTACTTTCAGCAGCAAAAAGAAAAGGATTTTCATGAAACTAAAACTAGAGGTCTCTGTTCACCTCACCAAATATGCACCCAGTGAAAAAAATGCTGTAGTATCTCAGACTGAAGCAAACACCAAAAATCAGAAAATAAATTTGAGGAGATAGTGAAAAAAGTGATAAAATTATCAAAACATAATGGTTTGACATGACTTCAGGGAGAAACATAAATTCTTCATAAGCCTAACTGTAAGAATAACCCTACCCCTCACCCTGACCCTCACACTAACCCTCACCCTAACCCTCCTAAACCTCAATCTCAACTCACCCTTACCCTAAATTTTACCCTAACCCTAACCACCGCAAAGCCCCACCTCCCAAGTCTCCTCACCCTGTGATCTCATTCACCCTGCCCTATCAAGCTGGATTCCATGACCCTGCCAATCATCTGCCAGGTGCCATCTTCTACAGAGGCTCCATCTACAGCAATGGAGCCTGCCCTACCTGTCAGGCTCCTTCTCCATGGCCCCACTCTTGCCCTTCTCCTCACTGCCTAAGATGGCTCACATGGAATCGGGCCTGAGTGGCCTTCAGGAGGCTTCAAGTGGATCCAATCATCCTCCGTAGTTGAGAATGTTTTAAATCAGGATGCCACAGGCTGCCTCACCTTAGTTGCTGGTTTGGAACAGTGGAGGTCCACCCTCTCTCTCCCTCCCTTTCTCTCCCAGCAATTGCATGGATTCCCTGTGTCTCCTGCAAAGGCCTGTGACTCCTCTGGGGATAGGGTAGTGCCTGGCATGAGTCCTTCACCCTCAAATCAGCTCTTGTCCCCAGACCAAGGAGGGTGGGTCTAGCTCTTCTGCCCCTCACCTGAGATTTCCTCACGGAGCTACCTCAAGGACTGATTTCCTTCTGAGAAGACAGGGCAATACCTAACTCTATTAATCTCTGAGTTTTACAGTAGAAAACTGGCTATGGTTTTTGGTTTACAATTAGTTCTCCCCGCTGTGTCTGTTGTTGTTTTTGAGAAAGAGGCAGAAAGAGACAAAAACATTGAGATGATTCTGTATGTGCCCTAACCAAAAAACAAAACTGACAATCTTTGTGGTCAAGGAAGAAAGCTCTAAACAATGAAGCTATCTGGCCAGATTTTAATTTTTATTGATTTATAGAGATACAAAGAAAATAAAGAAGAGAAATGGGAGTGAGAAGGGAAACATTCATTTGTTGTTCAACTTAGCTCTGGACTCATTGGTTATGCCCTATCTGGGGATCAACTCCACAACATTCATGTTTCTGTTGGATGTCCCTAACCACCTGAGCTATCTGGCACAGGCTCTCTGCTGTTTCTTTTTTTTCCTGCACACAAAACAGCCTGATAAGGGAATGTGCAGAGATTGGGGGCGCTGCTGCTCACACTGTTTGGGTTGCTGTAACCAAAGAAAAACAAAGCTAGCAAAACCTTTCGGCCCAGTGTGGACTGAGTTGGGCAAGGCTCTGTATGTGCACAGGGCTGCCAAGCCCTGAGAAGGGAAAGAATGAACAAATTAAGGCTGTGTGTACTAAAGCTATCCCACCAGGACAAAGGGTGGATTTAATGGGAGGTGAGATACAAGAAAGCAACAGGGACCCAGCGCAGACCGTGCTCTGACAATAGATAATTAAAACAGGAAATGCAAAGCACACACCACACAGCTCATTTTACATCAGGCAGCCTTGCTCAGATTAAGAGGGAAAGGAAGCTCACCCACCACAGGTGGCCCATGGAGAACCAACTCAGGCCAGGTGACATGACAGGCACTGTGTGCATCTCTCCCGTGAAACCAACAGGCTGAATCTCTTTTAAGACACAATGTAACAAAGTCAACATTTTCAAGACTGTGCAAGATGACAATTTATTCAACTTACAGAAACAAAAACAGAAAGTCAAGCAAAAAGGGGAGACAGAAGTATATACCATAAATGAAGGAACTAAATGAAGAATTGGTTCTTCTCATCTCTCTCCTTGTCTGTCCCTATTTGTCCCTCTCTCTATAACAAATAAAAAAACAAGAAAAATTTAAAAGTAGAGGAAAGAAAAAAAATAAAAAGACAGTATTATTTCTTGTAAGGCTAAAGAGTTTGGCTTGACCAATAGCCAGTGAAGAGCTCTCTATTCTCTCCAAGATATATGTTCCCACTAAGTTAAACTTTTTGCTTCCTCTTGAAGGAACAGGATTTATCTAGAAAGCTCATCACAGTCATGATCTCATCACAGTTTTGAGCAAAGAGCTGCTGAGAACTAGTCATTCCAAGAAATACCTAGGCAAGGCTGAGCCCTCTATGATCAAACTGTCATTTTCCACACACCAACCATATGTCCCTCATTTCCTCTAAGAAGTTTCATGAGAATGTATTAGAGACCACGTGTTCTTCCCAATATTTTACATGGGGCAATAGAGTAGCTGTATTTCTTCTCTCTGAAAACTCGGGGAAAGGGGATACCTCTTTTACTATAACAGTGGCAGAAACTATGAATGACAGATAGTACTTGTTTATCATCTGGTTTAGACTGCAATCTGTGTAAAATCATGATAAAGAAATAAAACTACACACATAAATATATACACATATGTATATGTACATTATTGAGTAATAAGAAAAAAACTTTTCTCAGTTAATACAAAAATGTACCTGTTGGAGATTAACATTTTGATTAAAAAACACTCTGATGGAGTCTCTTGTAAATTGACATAGGTGACTGTGATCCATGTAATGTGTTATGGCTTATGTGTTTGCTTTCACACTCTTTTTTTTCTCAGCTCACTTTTAGCATTTTTCCTTTGTACACCCAACTATGCCACGAACAGACAACAATTTATTGTAATGCACATTCCTTGTATCAGGCTTTACCTGATTCTCATATCTAGCAAAATCCTAGAGAGAAGAGGAATTTCTCAAGTTGTGCTTTCAGAACAAATGTGAAAGGGGAATCAAACAATATCCATCAGTCTTTAACACTGGATCAGTCACATATGCAGAAGTAATAATACCCAGAAACTGCTCAAAACAAAAAGTCTCAGTTGAAAAGATGTCAACCATACTCTTCCTTTTTTTTTTTTTTTTTTTAACCATACTCTTCCATTTATGAAGCACCAGGTCTTCTCACCCTTGACTGTCCCATCAAAGGAAAAAATCACTGAGCCCATAAATGAAATTAGTGGCTCAAAATTCTATTGGTTAAAAATGCTTTTGAGCCTCAATGTAGCTTTCTGGTCAAAGTAACTCCCCACCCCACCCAGGAGTAGCATGTGAAAAAGAAAAAGAAAAAGCAGTTAATTTGTGCATGGGAGCTGCCCTCCAGAACACGTTCAGAAGTAGCCTGTACATGGCCAACTGTTCACAGTCTGAGGCAGACAGGAGGCTACCAGACCGTCCAGAGCAGAGAACACTCAGAATCACACAAACTAGGCTTGGCATTTGCTCACACAAACCTCTTGTTGAAATGAAGGAAAATAAAGTAACGCTGACTTATACAAAGACTTAACATATTCATTAAAATAACACATCCTCTCATTCTCATCTTCTCTTTATATTAAACTTTTAAAAATAGATTTTACAAAAAAAATTAAGAGAATATAATGGGCCATCTGTGCATTCACAAACTTGAGATATAAAATATTATAAATACATAAGAATCCTTTCTGAAATGTATTCTCTTTTTTTCTTACCCTGAAGCTAAGTACTATTTTGAACTTGTCAGTTCCTCATTCTAATGCATGACACTCTTTACCACATACCTATAATTCATAAAATATACAAAGTATTAATGTTATTAATTACATAAATATAATAGCACTATATTGTGAATGTCGCTTCTGTAGCTTGCATTCTTTTCCCTCAACATGATATATTTCAGATTTTGTAGGCAATGAGTATTAAGATTTCTCAGCAGAAGACTGACAAGAATTTTTTCATGGTTTGACTTAGACCATTGTCATCTTGGGAACACTCAGGTAAATGAATAATAACTGAAATCATTTTAAGACTCACTAAGTCACTTTAAGTTACTGTAAGCCCCACTAAGGTTGTCACTGGGTTTAACTAAATGAACACGTGTCAATATTCTTTAAACAATTAGAAAGCAGATTTTCTCCCTCTTTATAAGTTTTGTACAACATTTCTTATTTCATAAATATTTGCACACCATCCCTCATTTATTTATCCTTTCTAACTCTAGGACAGAGAATATATAGATACCAAAATATCTTACAGTAGAAAGAAATTAGACAAGATAAATTCATTATGTTTGATCCTAGAAAAATGGGAGTCATTTCTGAAGACTTATGATAGAATGGATATAAGAGACTGGGTGCCTAAATCTTTCCAAAGAAGTCCTACTACATTACATAATACTGTCTGTCCCCATTAAGTCTCAGCCCTAAGTAGGCAGGGGTGGGTAAAAGTAGGTTAAATTACCAGTCGTCATTAACTAAAAACTTTGAATAATTTTTATCTTGACATTTTTATACCTGAGGCTAAATGTATCATCAGCAAGCTTTAAGCTTATCAGTTAGAGACCTGTACCACTGTGCTGACAAAGGGTCAGCCAGTTCCTGGGGCTATTCTCTCATGGCTACACATTAAGAATCTTCATTTAATCACAAATTCTGCTTTGTTCAGGCCATGAAAGGGAAAAAAAAACTTATGTGTCAAAATCCAGTATATTACTTTACAATTAGAAATATAACTGCTTAGGAGAACAGATTAAGCCAGTTGCCAAGCTTGTCATCTTCTATGACACAGAGTTTTAAAGTCTCAGTGATGACCTTTGATTTTCAAATCATCAAAGTCTGTGCCACTTTGCAGCCTTGCAAGAGTTCTTGTCATTGTCAGCCAGAAGAAATGTTCTGCTTGACCTTGACCAAGCTTACCTTTCTCAGAGGGCAATTTTATACTTAACAGGCTTCTAAGTAGAATTATGAATCTCCACTTTTAGTCCCCATTGAGTCCTTGCTGGTATTTCCATTAGTTCTCATTCATAAAAACTGATCTGGCAAAGCCTTGATCCCTAAAGCAAATCTCATGAGGGTACTGAACAGTATGCGTACAATCAATGGGTTGAGCTTAGTACCATAAAATCTAAGGTGGCTATTTCTCTATGAAAATTTGTACTTATAGGCATCTGAATATGAATAAAAAATTAGAATCCCATGAAAGAAGCACATCACTTCCAGAAAGTTATTATACAGTAGTTTGTCATCCAATGTTTTAATTCTAAAAAGTGTATATCAACTCAAATTGGTGAACATATAGAAATGGAAATAGATAAATTACACACATACTTTAAAATGGGAAATTCAACTGAAATAAATCTTCTGTGACATTTTTACTAATATTCATCTGTATCAGAATGTATGGCTTGAAAAAATGTAATGGATTTTTAGGCAAATCTTACAATGGTGTTCAAATTGACTTTGTAAGGCCAAAATAATAAAAGTATTACTGCACAATTCATCAGGACATTAGAACATATGACCAAACAAGTAAGTTTTTTTGTGACAGAGAAAGAGAGAGATAGAGAAAGGGACAGATAGAGACAGGCAGGAAAAGAAAGAGATGAGAAACATCAATTCATCATTGCAGCACCATAGTTGTTCACTGATTAATTTCTCATATGTGTTGATAGGGAGGCTAGAGTGGAGTTAATATCCACTTGCTCAAGCCAGTGATCTTGGATCAAGCCAGCAACCATGGGGTCATGTCTATAATTCCACACTCAACCAGAGGCCCAAAAAAGGTACAAACATTGTGCTCTAACATAAATAAATCTGAGGATCTAATGTAGAATATTGCAGGCAGACCAGTGGTGGTAGTAGATAGAGCATCAACCACAAAGACTGAGGTGCCTAGTTGGAAACCTTGTGGTTACTAGCTCAAGAATGGGATCAACAATATTATCCCAAGGTGACTGGGCTGGGCCCAACGTTGGTGGCTCAACATGAGCACCCCAGTCATGGTACATATAAAAAGCAATCAAAGAACAATTAAAGTGACTAAACACCTTTCTCTTTTTGGCATGACCCTTTCCACAATTACACAAGAAAGAATGAGGCATACAATATCTAAAGCTTTTACTTCTGAGTGTTGGGAAAAGGGTCCTGTCACTTCAGGATTGAATAGAGTTATGATTATCATATCTTTGGCATTTAAGATTGAGAAAATTGTCCATATAGTAATCGAAGAACTCCATGAAAAAATAAAAATCAGTAACATAATTTATGAAAACATAGTATCTTTGCTTTATAGGCATATAAAAATTTACAATATCTTACTTTGTGCTACAGAGTATAGAAAAAGTTTGTTTTTTTAACAAAGTAATATAAAACCAAATTTGCATTAATCACAACAATCTTTACCTTAAGACAAAACTAATTCTCTTTCTCTCAAAAACTTATCCTAGTATATCATACATTTTAATTCAATTAGAACATATCTTTTTTTCATTTTATACAGAGTTCATTTTGTTATTGATTTTTCTGTAGCTTTACTGATATATACTAGTATTCTAATCCTATAAGAAAATTTTAATTCTGGTAAAAACTAAAGTTAAGTAATTGTATATGTTATGCCAGTATTCTTTACATTAATATTCATAAACAAAATCAATCTTGTTGTTGGTTGACCTGTATTTACTGGTAGCACAATTGTTTTCATTATTTTACAAGACATATTTACTAGTTGTCACATATATGCTTAGTTTCTTGGTAATATAAAGCGAAGCATAAATAAATGTATAAATCTAATTTTTATGCAAATTTCCATGGCCCTACACCACAAAAAATTTCTTTATAAAATGCACAATATTACTTACCAAAACATTCTTCTGCTGGTCCTCTGTATATACACTCTTTCCAGTCTTATCTTTTTCTCTCAGTTCCATGGCAATGCCTCCCAAGTGGCAGATGGAGTAATTTAAATTGCCTCAGCATAGGTGACCCTATGCCACCTTAAGGGGCAGACTAGCCTATACCTATGTACAGTTTAGTGGCTGACTCCTTCTAGCAATTCTTGCTTAAATCCATTAAATTGGTGAAATATCAAGCTTAACTGAAGCAATATATAACATGAGTATTAAAAAAGTCAAAACACAATTGGAAAGTATAAACCTTAGAAAATGAAGTTATAGAGTATGCAAATAACTCTCCAATAAAAATGGGCATATAGAAATAGTCCATGTAAGAAATTAGTAGAGAAATGCAAATTAAAACTTCTATGAGACATTATTTCATGCCTTTCAGAAGAGCTTTCACTAACAAACAAATGAACAACCAGAGATGATGAGGATGTGGAGGATGGAAACACTTTTCCAGCATTGCCTGCCTGCATTCAGATTTTCATTTTCTGCTCTCCTTTTCGAACTTTCACAATTTCAATTTAGCATATATGTCTGCAAAACAGAAAGACTATAAACACATTGATGCACTGCTAACATCTGGATGACTTTCTTGCTCCTACCACAGTTCTGTAACTTAATTTTTCTACCTTGTCTTTCATTTATTTTTGCATAAGCCAGACAACCAAGAGAGGTAATTCAGTAAGTTTTTCAGGGTAAATCTAGTTAAACTTTCAGCCAAATCAATTCTTCATCAGCAAATGACCATTTTCTAATGCCACTACCACCTTATTAAAGTTCAAAGACCTAATAATTAAAATTATTAGCAGCTGGTGCTGCTTAACTTTGCTCACAATTCCTTCCACCAAGAAAAAATAAACACACAAATTTCTTCCACTATGCAGCACACTGCATTGTTGCCCATCCAAACTTATTCCCTCCAATTCTTCACTGTCTGTGAATTATTCTTCATTCTGTCCTCAAATCTGAAAATTCTCTGTTCTCTAAAAAACTTTTCTATTTTATGTTAAGTTTGCCTTACATATTTTCCATTTATTTTTTGATGACCATGCCACAACCATTTTTTCTTTTTACCCTGGTCTCTCCATTACCAACCTGTCATGAAAAAAACCCCAGTCCCACTTCTGCTTTTAAAATTCCCTTTACCTAGCCCAGTCACAGCACTTGCTTATAACTTTTTCATTGCCCGACTCTGCACACTCTCACAGTTGCTACCACCACTGACACTCCTCAAACGTACTGGTCCTTTAACTGGCTGAGTTTCAATCACTTCCCAGTCTTGATATTCTCAGGGTTGAATTTGCCACCAATATCTTTTTAATTTTTGTCCAATGCTCTGGTGGCACTCAGTCCATTTCACTTCTTCTGTCTCACTGATGCCATGCACAAAGAGTTCATTAGCATCAGCTGCTGTCAATACTTTTATCCATGCCTTCAGCATTTAATAGGGTTAAAAAAATAAAGGGCAGGTTTAATTGAAAAGAAGATGCATTATAGAATAAGTACTGTAAGAAAAAATACAAAAATTTTTTATAATCTTATATCATCCTCTCGACCAAATATTTCCTCTGTATTTGAATAACTACTCATGACTAATGTAAAATATTGAGTTCCCTAAAACATAAGCATACAATTAGATGCAAAGTGAAAAATGGAAAAAGACACATCGGTGAAGCAAAAGCAGTTTAACAGTTTCTAGTTATATATACTAGCTTTTAATTTCAAAATATACATTATATAGCAGCAGAGAAAGATATTTTTCTGTTGACATTTACCGAGGTGTTATTTTCAAGACGTCCACGAGATGGAAGCAGAAAATGTCATTTGCTTTTTTCTCGAAATGCCCATGGCCCTGTTAATCCAAATGTGTGCAAAACGCAGCAGCAAACGTACTGGCTGGATGGCTCGCTTGGCTAAAGCATTGTCCTGCAATGCAGAGGTGGCTGGTTCAGTCCTTGGCTGAGGCACATACAGAAACAGATCGATGCTTCTGTCTCCCTCTTAACCCATTCCTCTCTCTGGATTCAATAAAAATATAAAATTTGAATAATAAAAAAATAAATACAAAAAAATTAAACAGAGAACAATTTTCCTGCCCACAACCTTCACTGAGAATCCAGACATGCTATTCATTCCTATTTTAAGACCCTCACATGCCTCACCTTACTTAATGTTCCCATTTGCGAAATGAGACACAGACAATTGTTATCTGCGTTTCACAAGTATTGAAAGTGAATAGTACTGATTCTAATTTAATTCAAAACCCTGAAACGACAATATAGGATGGGCCAGAAGAGTGTACACACACGGTATTCTGGACACGTACAGCCATCAAAGTAGTCCTTGCAATTTTTGCATACTGATTTTTTTAAGATCACCTGCACATAAGCTAGTGGTCCCCCTTGTCAAGCACTCAACCAAGGTGTAGTTGGGGTGGTAATTGGGCAGGATATAGGAAAGGATAAGATAGGATAGGATAGGATAGAATAGGAGGGTAGCAGGAACGTGGCCTGGCAGTTCCCAGGTGCTGAACCAACCACAGATCCCTTTAAGAGTGCCTTCCCAACTTCTTCTTTCTCCTTGTCTGATGGCATTTTAAAATCTGTTCTTCAGTCCAGAGCACTGGTCTGCTTCTACCCATGTGTCCTTCCTTTGAGGCTTCACCTGACAGAAGCTTCCTACAGGCTCAGCATTAACTCTAGCGCTGACTTCTGGCTCCAACATCTACAAGGAAAGAAATGAACACTCAGTCTCCTTTTTTGTCAAATAGGAAAATCCACTCCCACTTAGGTGGCTTTGAAGATTCAGGAAAGGGGTCCTTGTTAGCTCCTGCCTACTGTGTGACCAGCACTTTCCCCCTGTGCTATCTTGAACAATGTCTCATAAAACAGTCCTTTAAGTTCTCTTCATTCTGCAGCCACCACCACATAGCATGTGAGGCCTTGGAGCTCAGGATGGCCCCCTGCCCTCTATCATTGCCATTCGCAGCTAAAGTCTAAGCCAATAAGAAAATTATCTGGCCAACCACCTGAAAGCCTGGGCTTAGCTGGAGACAACCTCCCAGTCCTTGAACTCTCACAACCTCTTCATTCCTTGGAAACCACAGTCAGAGAATGGACACTGAGTGGCCACATGAAAAGGGGAGGCTTCAGGAGAAAAAGGGTAAAAAAACTCCATGTTCATAACTTCCACAATTATTATGACTTTCTCTAGAAGCAAAGTAGTTATGCCACAGAGGGGTCCAACCCACAGGCCACTGGGCTCTTTCCCTAAACTCCTTTCTGGCATTTAATTTGAGATTCTCAAAATGTAGCAGTAATTCATATGGCCTTACTGGGGTCCCTGTAAAGATTAACTTTTAAAACTAATACATTTTTAAGAAAATAATTAATTTTAAAAGTTTTTACTTATTAAATTTAAAAATAGAAGACAGAGAAACGTGGGGAAGAGCAGGAAGCATCGATTGGTAGTTGCTTCTCCTATGTTTCTTGGCCAGAAAACTGTGCATAGGCATAGGCTTTGTAGTCACTTGATGGAAAATTTTTATTCCTCCACTGTCCCAGAGTAGGGACTTACTTGTATCCATGAATTCCCCTGGTTCCCTTGGGCTGAAAAACAAGAGCCATCTTGAAGGCTTATTTCTTCCACATGTCCCCTGTTCAGGTGCCATTTGTTGTTGTTTTTTGGGTTTCATGTGAAGGAGCCACAAAGGAATGTGGCAGCAACAATACTGCAAGTGGAGGATCCTAACCTGTCCAGGACTGAGATGACTCAGTGTCCCTCCTCAGACTGTGTTTTCCAAGAAATGAAGAGGTTGTGAGTGTGCAAGAACTGGGAGGGTGTCTCTGGCTAAGCTCGGGCTTCCAGGTGCTTGGCCAGATGTTTATTATTGGCCTGGACATCATCTGGGAATGACAAGGACAGAGTGCAGGGGAGCCATCCTGAGCTCCAAGGTCTCCCATGCTATGTGGTGGTACTGCAGAGAAAAGGGTACTGATAGGAATGTTGTATGAGAAATGGGTCAAGATAGTACAGAGAGAAAGTGCTGGCCACACGGTTGGCAGGAGCTAACGAGTACCACTTTCCTTTATCCTCATCACCACCTGAGCAGGAGTGGTTCTCCCCATTTGACAGAGGAAGAGACTAAGTTTTCATTTCTTTGCTTGTAGATGTTGGAGCCAGAATTCAGCTTTCCAGTCAATTCTGAGCCTGTAGAAATATTTTTTCAGGTGAAGCCTCAAAGGAAGGACACATGGGAAGAAGCAGACCAGTGCTTTGGACTGAAAAACAGATCTTAAAATGCCATCAGACAGGGAGGGGTTATAAGTGAGGAAGGCACTCTTAAAGGGATCTGTGGTTGGTTCAGCACCTGGGAAGGTCCAGGCCACCTCCTCGCTCCCCTTCAATCCTACCCTATTCTATCCCATTTCCTGCCCCATTATGACACCAACTCCACCTTGGTTGAGTGCTTGACAAGCTGGACCACTAGCTTATGTGCAGGTGTTCTTACAAAAAAAAAACCAGTATGCAAAAATTGCAAGGACTACTTTGATGGCTCTATGTGTCCAGGATACTGTGTGTGTACACTCTTCTGGCCTATCTTGGACAACCATTTCTGGCTTTTGAATTAGGGTCGAATCAATCTTTAGTTAAAATATTTGTGAAATGCCTATAACAATCATCCCTGTCTCATTTGGCAAATGGGAACATTAAGTGAGGTGAGGTATGTGAGGGTCTTAAAATAAGAATGAATAGCATGTCTGGATTCACAGTGAATGCTGTGGGCAGGAAAATTATTCTCAAGTGCTGAGACTGGGCCAAGTAGAGAATGTTATAAAAGCATTAGTGAGATTGGGGCTTTGTTCATGAGAGTTTGGTAATGTGGAGACCAGTGTAAAAAGAAAAATGATTGTGGCATGTTCATGTAGAAATAAATGGGGAATATATAAGGCAGACTTTACAAAATAGAAAAGTTATATAGGGAAAAAAGAATTTGTCAGATTTGAGGACAGAATGGAGAATAATTCATGGGCAGTGAGGAACTGGAGGGAGTGAGGTTAGATGGGCAACAATACTGTGTGCTGCATAATGAAAGAAATTTGTGTGTTTATTTTTCCCTGGTGGAAAGAATTGTGAGCAAAATTAAGCAGCATCAGCTCTAACGATTTTAATTACCAGGGCTTCCAACTTTAATAAGGTCATAGTGGCATCAAAAAATTGTCATTTGCTGATGATGAATTGATTTGGCTGAGAATTCAACTAGATTTATCCTGAAAAACATACTAAATTACCTCTCTTGTTTGTCTGGCTTATGAAAAAATAAAAGAAAGACAAGGTAGGAAAACTTACGTTACACAACTGTGGTAAGAGGAAGGAAGTCATTTAGATTTTAGCAGTGCATCAACGTGTTTATAGTCTTTCTGTGTTTCAGCCATATATGCCAAAGTGGCATTGTGAAAGTTCGGAAAGGGGAGCTGAAAATGAAAAACTTTATGCAGGCAGGCAATGCTGGAGAAGTGTTTCCTTCCTACACATCCTCATCATCTCTGGTTGTTCATTGATTTGTTACAATGATGGGTGTACAAAGGGAAAATGATAAAAATGAGCTGAGAAAGAAAAAGTGTGTGCAAGCAACATATAAGCCATAACACGTTACATGGATCACAAGTCACCTGTTTCAATTTACAAGAGACTCCACCAGAGTGTTCTTTAATCAAAATATTAATCTCTAACAGGTTTATTTTTGTATAAACTAAAAAAAGTTTTCTTTCTTTATTACACAATAATATACATATACATATGTGTATATATGTATGTGTGTAGTTATATCTCTTTATCATGATTTTACAAAGATTGGAGTCTATACCAGATGATAAACAAGTACTATCTGTCATTCATAATTTCTGCCACTGTTATAGTAAAAAAGATATCCCCTTTACCCAAGTTTTCAGAGATAGAAAATACAACTACTCTAATGCACCATGAAAAAGAATTGGAAGAATCCGTGACCTCTATTGCATTCTTATGAGACTTTTTGGAGAAAATAAAGGGCATATGATTGGTGAGTGGAAAATTACAGTTTGAGCATAGAGGGCTCAGACTTGCCCAGGTGTCTGTTGGAATGACTAGTTCTCAGCAGCTCTTTGCTCATAACTGTGATGAGATCATGAATGAGATGAGCTTTCTAGATAGACCGTGTTCCTACAAGAGGAAGAGGAATGTATAACTTAATGGGAACATATAACTTGGAGAGATTAGGGAGCTCTTCACTGGCTATAGGTGAAGCTAAACTCTTTTAGCCTTAGCAGAAATGATAATTTTTTTTCTTTTTTTTCTCTTGTCTTTTTTTGGGGGAGGAGTTTTGATAAAGAGGGGGACAGACAGGGACAGACAGCAAGAGAGATGAGAAGCAGCAATTTTTCATCCTGTTCATTCATTTAGGTTATATTCTTCTGTCTCCACATTTTGCTTTACATTCTGTTTTTGTTCCTTTGAGTTGAATAAAATTGTCATCTTGCCCAGTCTTGAAAAAGTTTTATTTGTTACATTGTGTTTTAAAATAGTTTCAGCCTGCTAGTTGTTGTGGGGGAGGTGCACACAGTGCCTGTCATGTCACCTGGCCTGAGTGGGTTCTGAATGGGCTGCCTGTAGTATGTGAGCTTTTTTGCACTTTTAATCTTAGCAGGGTTGCCTGGTGTAAAAGTGGCTGCGTGATGTGTGTTTTGCATGTCCTGTTTTAATTAACTGTATTCAGAGCATGGTCTGCGCTGGTTTACCTGGTTACTTTCTTGTATCTCATCCCCCATTAGATTCACTCTTTTCCTACATGTAAATGGGGACTTATAACCTTTCTTTATAAAGCTATGGAGTCTTAAGGTTGGTTGTTCACTTTCGTTTGTTAGGAATGGAGCCCTTTCGGGGAGTCTTCAGTTTTAGGCATACGGAAGTTCATTCCCAAATTTATGAGTGCGGTCCATGGTTCTCACCGCTATTGTAGACCCATCGTGAACACTTCACGGTGAGTCTGGGTAATGTCCAGGGCGTTCCTGTGGGGGGAGAGGAGCGAGGAAGGGTTTTGGGTGGGGAAGATCGTGGGGAAGTCTGTGGGGGCCACTGTGGCTGAGTGGGGGAGTTGCAAGGAAGGGAGCTAAAAGACTGGAGCAAAAGAGTGCCCGGAGCTTGTGGCCTGCTGCTTTTCTGTGTGCGGGTCCTGTGGGAAGGAAGAGGGTGTGCAGGGGAAGGTGGAAAGGAAGAAAGAAGAGGCATTTGCAAAGTCCCTGAATGTTCCCAGGAGGGAAAGAGCATTGTGTCGCAGTGTGGAATATTATGAAAAGTCTGGGTAATGGGGCGGCTCCTAGGGTAATGTCTCAGAGAATACTGAAATAAGATGGCCCAGGGAAAGCTGTTCTCAGCTGGTTTCTCAGAGTATGACTCAAGATGGTACCCTCAGTTTGCTGCCCATGGCCATAATCGCAAACTGACTCTTTAAATGTTTCCTGTTGAAGTATTTGCAGTGCAGTGCTAACTCCATACTTCTCCTGCAGCCATGGCTCAATTAGAGCAAGTTTGCCCCGGGAGCTGAGGGTGGTTCTATGGTGTCAACCTCAGGCGCTAAGAAAAATTTGGTTGTTAAGCAATGGGTCAATGCCACAGATGGTCAGAACATCACCGGCAAGTGGGCTTGCCAGTTGGATCTCACATACGGGAGTTGGTCTCTCTTTCTACCTTCTTCTCACTAAATAAAATAAAAAAAAAGAAAGAAACAGCAGAGAGCCTTTTCCACATAGCTCAAGAGGTTAGGAACATGCACTGGAAACACTAAGGCTGTGGATATGATCAGGGCATAACCAATGAATCCAAGTTTGAGTAAAACAACAAATGAATGTTTCCCTTCCCTCTCCTTTCTTCTCTTTATAAGTCAATAAAAATTAAACCCTGGCCAGATAGCTTCATTGGTTAGAGCTTTGTCCTGGACCATGGAGGTTGTCAGTTTGATTCCTTGGTTAGGGCACAAACAGGAAAATCTCTATGTTTCTGTTTCTCTCTGCCTCTCTCTCAAAAACAACAATAAAGACAGTGGGGAGAACTAATTGTAAACCAAAGGCTGTAGCCAGTTTCCTACTGTAAAACTTGGGCTTTAAAGTAGTTAGGTATTGCACTGTCTTCGCAGATAAAGATCAGTCCACCACGTAGCTTCATGCAGAAATATCAGCTGATGGGGCAGGGGAGCTGATCCTGCCCACTGTGCCCTGCAGCCTGCTGTGTGTTGGTCTTGGGGCTGTTTTGGGGGCAAGAGCTGGCTTGTGGTTTAAGGACTCATGCCAGACACTGCCCTTTTTTTAGAGCAGTCACCGGCCTGTGCAGGAGACACTGGGTGTCCCCGCAAGTGCCAGGAGAGTGAGGAAGTGATAGAGAGGGTAGACCTCCTCTGTTTCAGACTAGCCACTAATTGGAGGCAGGCTTAGGCATCCTGATTTAGAACATTCTCAACTGTGGAGGGCGATTTGAGACACTCAAAGCCTCCTGAAGGCCACTCAGGACAAAGGCCAGGTGAGCCCACTTATGCAGTGAGGAAAAAGGCAAGGGCCAGGCCAGGGAGAAGGAGCCTGAAAGGGAGGGCAGGCTGAGTGCCATCCCTCATGATGGAGTATCTGGAGAAGGTGGGGTCTTGCAAATAAGGGGTGCGGTTTTGCACCCAGCTTGATATGTCAGGATGAAGGGGTTTACTGGGTGCGATGCCTTGAATGTGGGGCTTTGTGAAGGTTAGGGTTAGGGTTAAAGTGATGGTGAGGGTTTGGAGGGTTAGGGTGAGGATGAGGGTGAGGGTTAGGATTAGGTTTAGGGCAGGGTTAGGGTTATGAAGAATTGATGCTTCTCATTTCTTTCATCTTGTTTGTCCCTCTCTCTTTTTCAAAAAAAAAAAGGGTAAAAATATTCACCCTGAAATCATGTCAAACCATTATATTTTGATTTTTTTATTACTTTTTTATTATCTCCTCAAATTTCCTTTCTGCTTTTTGGTGTTTGCTGCAGACTGAGATACTACAGCATTTTTTTTTTTTTGGTGCCTGCATATTTTGTGAGGCGAATAGAGAAATCTAGTCTCATTTTAGCAAACATTCTTTAATTTTTTATGATAAAAGAACTGGTCATCAAACACCCAACCCATAATCCTATTCCCCAGAGACTTCTCCTTAATTACTTGGCAGTTGCCACAGAAAAAATGCTCACATCTCACGTCTCCACTCCTGGCTGGGTCTAGTTTCAGGTTACTCCAAGCATGGTTCCTTAATCTTTAGCAAAGAGAGTGTTGTAGTTTCCCAGACTTACAGTATTAGAATCTGCATTTAGCAACATCTCAGGTTATTTATATGTACTAAATGAAGACAAGTCCCTAGTTTTTAATTATTTATATCTGAGAATATGGATATGTAGAAATTCTACAAGTTACTAAATTTAACTCCTCATATTGGAAAGCCAGTATCTACTAAATGCTTTTTGCCAGCTGTTTTAACTCACTCATGATGTTTTAAGTTATTAGTGACAATCAGGCCACATAGTTTTGATCTCCCATAATCCCAAACTTCCCATGCAACCAGTAAAATTTTTCAATGATATAGAATTTCTGATTACAAAGGGTAGCAGTTTTCGGGGTGCTGATACATGGGAGTAATAGAAAAAATGATGCACACCCTACTATATTATATACATTAGGCTAGGCCACAGTATATCAGAGATAACCAAAAATGTGTGGAAAAAGGGATTCTTGGGATACCCATGACAACAGAGTGGGTCTTGATGAACACACTCCCAGAAAACTCAATCCAGGATTGGAGGTCCAGCAGACAATTGAGAAAGGTTCCAAACAATGGGCAGAACACCTCCACACTCTCTGCAGGCTTTATTACTAAGTAAACTGCTTCATATTTATGCTTTTATTTCCTCATTTGAAAAGCAGTGTTATTATATGAGAGTTAAATGTGATGCTACATATTAAGCACTTAGCATAGTGCTTGGCACAAAAAATGCTTGACTTAAGTCAAAAACCATGGTGGAAACACGTGTCCTCTGTAGGCCTCAGTTTCCTCATTCAATCTATAAATATTACTAAGCACCTACTATCTGCTAAGCTTCATGCTAGAATTGGAAATTCAGTGATAATTAAAAATCAGTCCCTTTTGCTTAAAAGCAACTAGACAGGTGGAGAAGCCAAATAATGACCAGGTGCTACAAAAGAGAAAAACGTCTAGACCATCACAGTGTTTAGAGGAACTCTGGAGAACCCAGAGGTGAAAAGGCTAATACCACCTATTCATAATTTATTTATTATTTCCCCCCAAAGTTAGAAGCAAGAAGGCAGTCAGACTCCACTAATGCACCTGACCGGGATCCACACAAAATGCCCACCAGGGGGCAATGCTTTGCTCTTGCAACAGAAGCCATTCTAGCTCCTGAGGTGGAGGCCATGGAGCCCTCCTCTCTACCCAGGGCCAACTTTGCTTTAGTGGAGCTTGTGCGGCAGGAGGGGAAGAGAAAGATACAGAGGAAAGAGAGAGCAAAGGTTGAAGATGTAGATGGCTGCCTCTTCTGTGTGTCTTGGCCAGAAATTGAACCCAAGACTTCCACACACTGGGCCAATTCTCTATCTCTGAGCCAACCAGCCAAGGCCAACACCTGCTGTAATTTAAAGTGAAAACAGCAATGGTAAAAATAGTAGGAGATGGAGATGAAAATAGCATCTTCCTGAATTTTCTGATGACAACATTCTAGATAATTGAGGCTGTTTCTCCTGTTTTTGTCTTTAAGTCTTACTGATTCCCTAAAAGCTGTTTCATATGACAAAACAAAGAAAAGACTCTTGTCTAGAAGAGTTCATCAGCATCCACTCTTGCTTCAGTGTGTCCAAGCTTTGAAAGGAAGACACAGAAATAAAGGAAATACAGGGAAGACAGCTGTGAATCAGAAAACCAAATGGTTGTATAGGCAGATCTTATTCTATTGTCTGTAGCTTCATTGTGCTTCATAAATGTTGCCCTATTTGTTTTTGTTC
Source organism: Saccopteryx leptura (assembly GCF_036850995.1). NCBI lineage: Eukaryota > Metazoa > Chordata > Mammalia > Chiroptera > Emballonuridae > Saccopteryx > Saccopteryx leptura. Next base: position 40,055 of record NW_027095733.1, read on the forward strand.
ATTTAAAACTGAAAGCAAAACACCTCCACTAAAAAATTTGGATTACAACTCACTCTATTGCATGGTTGTTCTGGAACAAAACCAGCGAAGTATCCAAGTTTTCCTCTGATTATTTTGAAGGTTTGGGGCTGTATATTTTTACACTTTTTTATTCACTCATTAAATGTAATGACATGACATCATTTGGAAAGATCAGAAAGTTATCTTTTGTTCTGAGGTATAATGAGAGCTCAACCCTCAAATAATTCCACTCTCACTATCACAACTCGCTTTTCTGTCCACTCAGCACCTGCTAGGTCCTGAAGATCCAAACACTACAGCCACAGTAGCTTGGCAAACTTTGCAAGAGCTCTTCCTCTTACTTGATGAACTCCTATACATCACTCAAAGCCCACTTTTAGGCTCTGCCTCTCTGAAGTTTTCCCTATGCCCGTAGGAGGGGCTGTACACCATCTAAATGCCTTCTTTAGATATTCTTCTATTCTGTGAATGTTTTCCATTTAAATTGTCAGTTCTCTTAAGAGTCTTCAGGTTTTACATAACCAGCCCTTAGTGTGGGTCTCCCACAGGGTAGGTCAAATGACAGCATTTTCACAGATTACAAAAAGGAAGCCTACTTCAGATGGACTGAGGAGCTCACGAACAAACAGATTGTTCTTTGGAGCTGGGGCCATTGTTCTTTGAATCCAGCTCCCCTGGAATCAGGAACAAATAAGGTGGGAAAGTGGAGAGCAAAGGCTGAGTTTACTTCAAGGTTTGGAAAATGTTGGCAAGAACCCAGAATCTCTAGCATGGCCTCAGGGGTGCCTATGGGCCAAGATAGCCTGGAGGTGGGCTGATAGATCAGCAGCACCCAACAGAGGAGCAGTGAATGCATGGAAATATGCAAACACTCATACAAATACACACACAGATGCACTCGTAGAAACGCACAAGTAGGCGGCAACAATACATGCTGGAACAAACCCATCTCAAGCCCAAGAGTGGTGTGCAGCTCAATGGAAATAGTTACCATATTTGCAGTCACATAATCGCTGAGGTGCTCGGTTCTTTTTGCCCTTTAGACTCTGCCCTGGCCACCTGCACTGGGATGGCCTAAGAGCGCCCACAGAGCCCAGCAAGCAGCTTTCAAGCTGCCATGATGGCTACCGGGTGGGGACGGTGCAGGGCGGGCACAGGGCATGGGCACAAAAATGCGCAAGGTGGGGCACAGCAAATGACAAGGGGCATGGCAGACTGGGTAGAGCGGAAGGAGCGGGGCGGGAAGGCGCGAGGAAAACACAAGGTGGGGCAGACAGCAAGGGGTGATTATGGTGTGCGGAGAAATAGTGAGAAGCAGGGAGAAGCGGGGTTGGCATGGGGCGGGGATAGAGCAGGACGTGGAGGCGAGGCACTGGGGCACAATTTGATGGAGAGGGAATAGTAATTGCAGAGGGAGCTGAGGGTTTCTTACCGAAGACTTTCTGCGATACAAAAAGGAAAGCAGGGTGGGGCAAGGACAGCGAGGGGAGAAAATGTCAAGGGGCGGGAATAGTGCAGGGCAGAGCAGATCCTTTTTTTAAAAAATAATTTTATTTTTAATGGGGCGGCATCAATAAATCAGGATAGACATATTCAAAGATAACAAGTCCAGGTTATCTTGTCGTTCACTTATGTTGCATACCCATCAACCAAAGTCAGATTGTACTCTGTCACCTTCTATCTAGTTTTCTTTGTGCCCCTCCCCCTCCCCCTTCTCCTCTCCCTCTCCCCCCTCCCCTCGTAACTACCACACTCTTATCAATGTCTCTTAGTTTCACTTTTATGTCCCACCTACTTATGGAATAATGCAGTTCCTGGTTTTTTCTGATTTACTTATTTCACTTTGTATAATGTTATCAAGATTGTACCATTTTGCTGTAAATGATCTGGTATCATCAATTCTTATGGCTGAGTAGTGTTCCATAGTGTATATGTGCCAATGGAGAAAAGAAATTTTCTTCAATAAATGGTGCTGGGAAAACTGGAAAGCCACATGCAAAAGAATGAAACTGGACTACAGTCTATCCCCCTGTACTAAAATTAACTCAAAATGGATAAAAGATTTAAACATAAGACCTGAAACAATTAAGTACATAGAAAAAGACATAGGTGCTAAACTCATGGACCTGGGTTTTAAAGAGCATTTTACGAATTTGACTTCAATGGCAAGAGAAGTGAAGGCAAAAATTAATGAATGGGACTACATCAGACTAAGAAGTTTTTGCTTAGCAAGAGAAACTGATAACAAAATAAACAGACAGCCAACTAAATGGGAAATGATATTTTCAAACAACAGCTCAGATAAGGGCCTAATATCCAAAATATACAAAGAACTCATAAAACTCTACAACAAACAAACAAACAATCCAATAAAAAATGGGAAGAGGACATGAACAGACACTTCTCCCAGGAGGAAGTACAAATGGCCAACAGATATATGAAAAGATGCTCATCTTCTTTAGTTATTAGAGAAATGCAAATCAAAACTGCAATGAGATACCACCTCACACCTGTTAGATTAGCTATTATTAACAAGACAGGTAATAGCAAATGTTGGAGATGCTGTGGAGAAAAAGGAACCCTCATACACTGTTGGTGGGAATGTAAAGTAGTACAACCATTATGGAAGAAAGTATGGTGGTTCCTCAAAAAACTGAAAATAGAACTACCTTATGACCCAGCAATTCCTCTACTGGGTATATACCCCCAAAACTCAGAAACATTGATACGTAAAGACACATGCAGCCCCATGTTCATTGCAGCATTGTTCACAGTGGCCAGGACATGGAAGCAGATTCTTTCTGCATGTTAGAAAGAACTGTTCAGAAAAGAGCTTTCTCATGCCCTTTCTGTGAAAGAAAATTTTGTTCATGTCTCATGGTCATTGTGATGGAAGAAACAGCATTTGTCACCTTACTAAAATTTGAGTTTAGAAAGAGTCAATCCTTGATTGGGAAAAAGATATTATTAAAAGAACAAAAAAAAAGGACTGACCTCTTTTGGCGCAGTGGATAAAGCGTCGACCTGGGAACACTGAGGTTGTTGGTTCAGAACCCTGCACTTGTCTGTTCAAGGCATATATGGGAGTTGATGCTTCCTGCTCCTCTTTCCTCTCTCTCTCTCTCTCTCTCTCTCTCTCTCTCTCCCTCCCTTCCTCTAAAAAAACCCCCCAAAAAACAGCAATAAAATAACAAAAATAAATACATGTTATGGATTTGGATGCGATGTGTCTGCCAGCACCTCGTCTGTGAGAGCGCAGAGTGTGCATATGAAATCATAAATTTGTCATGTCACAGGAAGTGCCCATTGGTGTTCTTAGAACCAGTTATTAGTCTGAGTTTCATGACATAGCTCTGTGGCAATGAGGATGAGAGTGTACTAGACACGGAGAAAATCTTACATGTAAATGGGGGCTCATAACCTTATGTTATGGAGCTATAGAGTCTTCAGGTAGGTCGTTCACTTTCATTTGGGGGGAATGGTGCCCTTTTATGGAGTCTTCAGTTGTAGGCCTACGGGGGATGCCTTCCCACTGGCCTGAATGGGGCCTGTGGTTCCAGCTGGCATCATAGACCCATCGCGGAGACTTCGAGGTGATTCTGGGCAGTGTCCAGGCTATTCCTGTGGGGGGATTGAAGGGAGGAAAACTTTCTGTAGGGGGACATCCAAGGAGAATCTGTGGGGGCCACCATGGCTGCCTGAGAGAGGGAGTCGCAGGGAAGTGAGCTGATAGACCAGTGCAGAAGTGATCCTGGAATGTGGTGCTTGCTGCTGTTCTGGGTGCAGGTACTGTGGGAAGGGTGATGGTGCAGAAGGGATGGTAAGAAAGGAGGAAAGGAAAGGCATCTGCAAAATCCAAGAATGTGCCCAGGAAGGGAAAAGCGGTGTGTTGCTGTGAGGAAGGTTATGAAGGTTCTGGGTCATTGGGCGGCTCTTAGGGGGGAGTCACATAGAATATTGTAATGAGGTGGCCTAGAGGATAGCTATTCTCAGCTGGTTTCTTCAGTGTGTGTGTCAAGACAGTATTCTCAGTTTGCTGCCCATGACTATAACAGTACAGTGACACTTTGAAAGTTTGCTGTTCATCTATTTGCAGTGCAGTGCTACCTGCATATTTCTCCTGCAGCCATGGCTCAACTGGAGTGAGTTGGCTCCAAGTGCTGAGGGTGGCTCCATGGTGTCCGCCTCATGCACTAAGAAAACTTGGTTGTTAAGCAATGGAGCAACAGCCCAGATGGTCAGAACATCACTCCCTAGTGGGTTTTTTGGGTTGGTCCCGCATATAAAAGTTGGTCTCTCTGCCTCCCTTTCTCTCACTAAATAAAAGAAAAAGAAATAAAGAAATAGCAGAGAGCCTTTGCCAGTTAGCTCAGATAATAAGAAACATCCACTGAAAACACCAACGTTGTGGATTTGATCCCCAGGCAGGGCATAACCAATGAGTCCACAGCTGAGTGGAACAACAAATGAATGTTTTTTTTCCACTCCCTTCTCTGCACTTTATACTTTCTGTCTCTCTGTAAATCAATAAAAATTAAACCCTGACCAGTTAGCTTCATTGCTTAGAGCATTGTCCTGGACCATGGAAGTTGTCAGATTGATTCCTTGGTTAGGCACCTACAGGAACATCTCAATGTTTCTGTCTCTGTCTGTCTCTCTTTCAAAAACAACAACAAAGACAGCGGGAAGAACTAATTGTAAACCAAAGACCAAAGCGAGTTTTCTACTGTAAAACTTGGGGATTAAAAGGAGTTAGGTATTGCCTTGTCTTCTCAGAAGGAAATCAGTCCACAAGGTAGCTCCATGCAGAAATTTCAGCTGATAGGGCAGGGGAGCTGGTCCCTTCCACCTTGCCCTGCAGCCTGCTATGCACTGCTCTGAGGGCTGGTCTGAAGGCAAGAGCTGGCTTGAGGTTGAAGGACTCATGCCAGGTACTGCCCTTTCCCCAGAGGAACCACTGGCCATTGCATGAGACACAGAGCATCCCCGCAAGTGCTGGGAAAGGGAGGAAGGGAGATAGAGGGTGTACCTCCACTTTTCCAGACTGGCTGCTAAGGGGAGACAGCCTGTGGTTTCTGATTTAAAACATTCTTAACTGCGAAGGGTGATTGGAGCCACTTGAAGCCTCCAGAAGACCACTCAGGCCAAAGGCCAGGTGAGCTCTCTTAGTCTGTGAGGGTAAAAGCAAGGGACAAGGGAGGGGCTTCAGATAAGGTGACCGACATGTAGGGCAGGCTGAGTGCCATCTCTGAAGATGGAGCCTTTGGAGGAGGTGAGGCCTGGTTGATGAGGGGCGGGGTCATGATAGCCAGCCTGATAGGGCATGGTGAAGCAAATCAGTGGGTGAGAAACATTGAAGGTGGGGCTTCGCAGGGGTCAGGTTTAGTGTTACCATTAGGGTTAAGTTGAGGGTTAGGGTGAGGTATAAGTTGAGGGTGATTGTGAATGTGAGGATTATGGTGAGGGTGAGGGTTAGGGTGAAGATTAGGGTGAGGATGAGTGTGAGGGTGAGTGTTAGTGTTAGTGTAGGGGTAGGTTTAGGGTTAGGGTTATGAAGAATTGATGCTTCTCATCTCTCCCAGCCTATTTGTCCTTCTCTCTTTCTGAAAAAGGTGGAAATAAAATGTTAAACTTGAAGTCATGTCAAACCATTATATTTGTTTTTTTTTTTTCTATCACTATTTTCTTAATCTCCTCAAATTAACTTTCTGCTCCTTGGTGTTTGCTGCAGTCTGAGATACTATGGCATTTTTTCAGTGCCTGTATATCTTGTGAGACGAACAGAGATCTCTAGTCTCGTCATAAAAATCCTTTTGTTTACCCTGCTAAAAAACTGGTAAAAAAAAAACCCACCCCATAATCACAGTCCCCAAAGACTCCTTTCTGGTTTCTTGGCAGTTGTCACAGAACAAAGGCCTTCATCTCACACCTCCAATCCTGCCTGTGTCTACGCTCAGGCTACTCCAAGCATGGTCCCTTAAACTTTAACAAAGAAAGTGTTGTAGTATCCCAGAATTACAGAAGGAGAACCTGCATTTTAGCAAAATCCCACATTATTTCTATGCACTAAAGACAAGTCCCTATTTTTTAAATATTTATATCTGAGAATATGGATATGTAGAAATTTTACCAGTTACTAAATTTAACTCCTCATATTGGAAAGCCTAAATCCACTAAATGCTTTCTGTCAGCTGTTTTAACTCATCTGTGACTTTTTAAGTTATTAGTGACAATCAGGCCACATAGTTTTGATCTCCCTTAATTCCAAAATTCCTCTGCCACCAGTAAAATTTTAAAATGATTTAAAAATTCTAATTTTAAAGCCTGTCAGTTTTCCGGGTGCTTTTACATGGGAGTAACAGGAAATATGATGCACACTGTAATATATATTTTATACAATAGGCTAGGAAACAGTATATCAGAGATAACCAAAAAGTTTGTGAAGGAGGGAGTCTTGGGAGACCCATGACAACACAGTGGGTATTGATGAGAACACACCCCAGAAACCTTAATCCAGGATTGGATGTCCAGCAGACAATTGAGTAAGGTCAAAACCGATGAGCTGAACATCTCAGCACAATTGCAGGCTCTATGAATATGTGAACAGCTTTATACTTATGCTTTTATTTCCTAATTTGAAATGCTAAGTTATTATATGAAAGTTAAATGAGATGTTACATGTTAAACACTTAGCATGGTACCTGGAACAAAATAAAGGCTTGATATAAGTAAAAACCATGGTAAAACCATGTGTTCTCTGTAGGCCTCTGTTTCCTCATTCATTCTATAAATATTACCAAGAACCTACTATCTGCTAAGCTCCATGCTAGGCACTGGAGATCCAGTGAGAGTTAAAGCTCAGTCCCTTTTGCTTAAAAGCAATAAGAAAGGTGGAGAAGCCAAATAATGACTAGGTGATACAACAAAAAAAATGTCTAGAGCAGCACAGAGAGATAAGGAACTTTGGAGACCCCAAATGTGAAAAGGCTAATACCACCTGTTCTTAATTTATTTATTATTATTTTCCTCCCAAATTTAGAAACATTAAGGCAGTCAGACTCCACACATGCACCCAACCAAGATCCACCCAACATGTGCACCAAGGGGCAATGCTCTTCCCATCTGGGGCATTGCTCTGTTGCAACATGAGCCATTCTAGTGCCTGAATCAGAGGCCATGGAGCCCTCCTCTGCACCAAGGGCTAACTTTGCTTCAATGGAGCTTTGGCTGCATGAGGGGAAGGGAAAGATAGAAAGGAAAAAGATGGGGAAGGTTGAAGAAGAAGATGGCTGCCACTTCTGTGTGTCCTAGACAGGAATTGAACCCAGACTTCTACACACTGGGCCAAAGCTCTCCCATTGAGCAATCCAGCCAAGGACACCACCTGTTTATAATTTAAAGTGAAAAAAGCAATGGTAATAATAGAAGAAAACAGAGGTGAAAATGGCATCTTCCTGAAATTTCTGATGACAACATTCTAGATGATTGAGGCTGTCTCTCCTGTTTTTGTGTTTAAGCCTTAATGATTCCCTAAAAGCTGGTTTACATGACCAAGTCAAAGAAACTCAGGTCTAGAAGAGCTCATCAGCACCCACTCTTGCTTCAGTGTGTCCAAGCTTTGGAGGGAAGACAGAGAAATAAAGGGAATACAGGGAAGACAGCTGTGAAGCAGGAAACCAGAAGGTTTTATAGGCAGACCTCATTCTATTGTGTGTAGTTCATTGTTATTCATAGGTGTTGCCCTATTTTTTTTTCTTTTAAACTGATGGAAAAAACCTTCCACAAGTAAATTTTGATTACAGCTCACTTTATTTCATGGTTGGTCTGGAACAAAACCAGCAAACTCTCCAAGGTTTGCCTCTGAATATTTCTAAAGCCTAGGGCTATATATCCTGACACTTGTTTATTCTCTCATTCAATGTAACCACATCACATCATTAGGAAAGATCAGAAAATTATCTTTTTTCTGAGGCATAAGGGAGATCTCAACCCCCAAATAATTCCACTATCACCATCACAATTTGCTTTTTTGTGCACTCAGCAACTGATAGGGCCTGAAGTTCAAATCACTACAGCCAAAATATCTTGGAAACATTCGCAGGAGCCCTTACCTCCTACTTGATGAAATCCTATACATCACTCAAAGGCCACTTTTAGGTTTTAATTCTCTGAAGACTTCCCAGCCCATAGGAGGGGCTGTACCACCTCAAAATACCTCCTTTATGTATTCTTCTATTCTATTAATATTCCCCATTTAAACTGTCAGTTCCCTTAAAATCTGTGGGTTTTGCATCCCCAGCACTCAGTGCTGGGTCCTGCACATGGTAGGCCGAACAGCGGTATTTTCACAGGTGACAAAAAGCAAGCCTCCCCTAGATGGACTGAGGAGCTCAGGAACAAACAGTTCTTCCCAGTTGTGCAAACCTGGAGCTGGGTCCTTCCTTCTTTGCGTCCAGCACCCCTGGATCCTGCACCAACTCAGCTGGGAATTCGGAGAGCAGAGGCTGAGATTTCTCCATGGTTTGATAAATGACGGTGAGAACCCAGATTCCGCTGGCATGACCTCAGAGGCGCCTCTGGGCCAATAGAGCCTGGAATTGTGTGGAAAGACCAGCAGCACCCAACAAAGGTGCAGTGCATGCGTGCAAACACGCAAACACACACACACACACACACAAACTCGCAGAAATGCACACGGAGGTGGCAAGAGAGGCAGCGACAAACCCTCCCCAAGCCAAAGAACAGCACGCAGCTCAACAAGGTAAACTGGCCATCTTCACTAACAGTTGACCGCTGAGGCACTGGGTCTTTTCAACCCTTTAGACCCAGCCCCAGTGGCCCGCACTTGGAGGGGTGAGGAGCTCCCCCAGAGCCCAGTTGGAGGCTTTTGCAGCCGCCAGGAAAGCTACGGGGTGAGGATGGTGCTGGGCCATCAGCGGGCAGGGGCAAAAAAAGGCGTGGGGCAGGGTGGAGCGAATGACGGAGGGCGTGGTGGACAGGGACAAGCAGAAGGAGCGGGGCGGGATGAGGCGAGGAAGACACAAGGTGGGGCAGAGGGCTAGGGGTTATTATGGGATAGTGAGACACGGGGAGGAGCTGGGATGGTGTGGGGTGGGGGTAGAGGCAATAGGGATTGGAGAAAGATCCGAAGGTTTATTTCAGCAGACTTTCTGCTATGTGTAGCAGGCTGTGGAAAGGGGCAAGGACAGCGAGAGATGGGGCCGGTGAGGGGCAGGGGAAGCACAGTGAGGAGCGGATCCACTCCACATGTTATAAAGAAGTGTTGAAAAAAGAGCCTCCTCACTTTTATGTTTCACCTACGTATGGAATAATGCAGTTCCTGGTTTTTTCTTACTTACATATTTCACTTCATATAATGTTATCAAGATTCCACCATTTTGCTGTAAATGATCCAATGTCATAATTTCTTATGGCTGAGTAGTATTCCATAGTGTATATGTGCTACATCTTCTTTATCCAGTCATCTATTGATGTGCTTTTTGGTTGTTTCTATGTCCTGGCCACTGAGAACAATGCTGCAATGAACATGGGGCTGCATTGATAAGAGTGTGGTGGTTTCAGGGAGAGGGGGCAGAGGGAGAGGGAAAGGGGGAGGGGCACAAAGAAAACTAGATAGAAGAAGACAGAGGACAATCTGACTTTGGATGATGGGTATGCAACAAAATTGAACATAGAGATAACCTGGAATTTTTATCTTTGAATACATGTATCCTGATTTATTGATGACATTCCATTAAAAAATAAAATTATTAAATAAAAAGAGTTTTCTCATGCCATTTCTGTGAAAGGAAATTTTGTTCATGTTTCATGGTCGTTGTGATGGAAGAAACAGCATGTGTCACCTCAGTGAAATTTTTGTTTATAAAGAAGAAATCGCCAGACCTGTGGTGGCACAGTGGATAAAGCGTCGACCTGGAAATGCTGAGGTCGCCGGTTCGAAACCCTGGGCTTGCCTGGTCAAGGCACATATGGGAGTTGATGCTTCCAGCTCCTCCCCCACTTCTCTCTCTCTCTGTCTCTCCTCTCTCTCTGTCTCTTCCTCTCCACTCTAAAATGAATAAATAAAAAATAAATAAAAATTTAAAAAAAAGAAAGAAGAAATCTTTGATTGGGAAAGAGATATTATTTAAAAAAAACACAAAAGAGGCCTGACATGTGTTGGCACAGTGGACAAAGCGTCAACTTCGAAACACTGGGGTCGTTGGTTTAGAGCCCTGCACTTGTCTGGTCAAGGCATATATGGGAGTTGATGCTTTCTGCTCCTCTTTCCTTTCTCTCTCTCTCTCTCTATCTCTCTGTCTCCCTCCATCCTCTATAAAATAAAAAAAACTGAAAAACGAAAATAAAACAATCACAAAAATGTACATGTTATGGATTTGCATGCGAAGTGTCTGTCAGCAACCTTTCTGTGAGGCTGCACAGTGTGCACATGAAGACGTAAATTTGTCATGTCGCAGGAGAAACCTGTTGGTGTTTTTAGAACCAGTTCTTATTCTAAGTTGCATGACATAGCTCTGTGAAAACGAGAAAGAGAGAGTACTAGACTCTAAAAATAATTCTATGTAAATGTGGGCTCATAACTTTCCGTTATGGAGGCATGGAATATTTAGGTAGGTAGTTCACTTTCATTTGGGGTAAATGGCACAATTTCTGGGGGTCTTCATTCATAGGCCTACGGGTGATGCATTCCCACTGGTCTGAGTGGGTCCTGCATTTTCCGCTGGCGTTGTAAACCAGTCGTGAAAACTTAGCGATGAGTCTGGGCAGTGTCCAGGTTGTTCCTGTGGGGGGGAGGAGCAAGTGAGTGTTTCAATCGGGAAGGTCACAAGCGAGTCTGTGGGGGCCGCTGTGGATGAGTAGGACAGTTGCAGGGAAGGGAGCTGAGAGACTGGAGAAGAAAAGAGACCAAAGAGTGGTGCCCACTTCTGCTCTGAATGAGGGTCCTGTGCAAAGGGAGAGGGTGCAGAGGGGAAGGTGGGGAGGGAGGAAAGGAGGTATTTTCAAATTCCATTAATGTTCCCAGGAGGGGAGGAGTCTTGTGTCACACTGAGGATGGTAATGAAGTGTCTGGGTCATGGGGCGGCTTCCAGGGTGGAGTCTCTAAAATATTGAAATGAGGTGTCCCAGGGAAAAGTTGTTCTCAGCTGGTTTCTCCAGTATATGTGTCAAGACAGTATCCTCTGTGTGCTTCCCGTGGCCATATCCGCATAGTAAATCTTTGAAGGTTTGCTGTTGGTGTATTTGCAGTGCAGTGCTACCTCCATGCAGCTTCTGCAGCCATGGATCAATTGGAGTGAGTTGGTGACAGGTGCTGAGGTTGGCTCCATTGTGTCAACCTCAGGCACTAAGAAGCGCTTTGTTGCTAAGTAAAGGAGCAATGACCCAGATGGTCAAAACATCACCCCTAAGTGGGCTTTCCGAGTAGATTCTGCATATGGGAGTTGGTCTCTCTGCCTCCCTTCTTTTCACTAAATAATAAAAAAAGAAACAGCAGAGAGCCTTTGTCAGTTAGCTCAAGTGGTTGGGAACATCAACTGAAAACCCCAAGTTTGGGATTTGATCCCAAGTCAGGGCATATCTAATGAGTCCATGACTGAGTGAAACAACAAATAAATTTTTCCCTTCCCACTCCATTCTCTCTTCTTTTTCTTTCTGTCTCTCTGTAAATCAATAAAAATTAAACTTTGGCCAGATAGCTTCATTGATTACAGCATTGTCCTGGACCATGAAGGTTGTTGGTTTGATTACTTTGTTAGGGCACATACAGGAAAATCTCAATGTTTCTATCTCTCTCTGCCTCTCTCTCAAAAAGAACAACAAAGACAGCGGGGAGAAATAATTGTAAACCGAAGACTGTAGCCAGTTTCCTACTGTAAATCTTGGGAATTAAATGGAGTTAGATATTGCCCTGTCTTCTCAGAAGAAAATCAGTCCTCAAGGTAGCTCCATGCAGAAATCTCAGCTGATGAGGCAGGAAAGCTGGTCCCACCCATCCTGCCCTACAGCCCACTGCACGCTCGTCTGGGGGCTGATCTGGGTGCAAAAGATGGCTTGAGAATGAAGGATTCACACCAGGCACTACCCTTTCCCAAACAGAGCCACAGGCCTCTGCAGGATACATAGGGCATCTACGCAAGTGCTGGGAGAGGAAGGGCGGTAGAGAGAGGGTGTACCTCTGCTGTTTCAGATTGGCTGCTAAGGGGAGGCAGCCTGTGGTGTCCTCATTTAAAATATTTTTAACTGCAGAGGGTGATTGGAGACACTTGAAGTCTCCTGAAGGCCACTCAGGCCAAAGGCCATATGAGCCCTATTAGGCAGTGAGGGGAAGGGCACTGCGGGCCTGCATAAAAGGAACCCGATATGTAGGGCAGGCTTAGTGCCATCGCTTAAAAGGGAAATCTGGAGGAGGTCGGGCCTGGTAGATGAAAGGCCGGGTCTTGGAAACCAGCCTGATTGGGCAGGGTGAAGGAGATCACTGGGTGCAGAGACTTGGGAGGAGGAATTTGATTGGGGTTAGGGTTAGGGTTAGAGTTAGCGTGAGGGTAAGGGTAAAGGTGGGTGTGACGGTGAGTGTAAGGGTGAGGGTGAGGGTTAGAAAAGTTAGGGTGAGAGTGAGGGTGAGGGTTAGGGTTATGGTTAGGTTTAGATTGGGTAAGGTTTAAAGTTAGGGTTAGGGTTATGAAGAATTGATGCTTCTCATCTCTTTCAGCCTGTTTGTCCCTCTCTCTTTCTCAAAAAAAAATGTGAAGCAATTGTTCACCCTGAAGTCATGTCATACCATTATATTTTGATTTTTTTATCACTTTTTTTATTATCTCCTCAAATTTACTTTCTGCTCCTTGGTGCATGCTACAGTCTGAGATACTACAGCATTGTTTTCAGTTCCTGCATATTTGGTGAGGTGAACAGAAAACTCTGGTCTCAGTTTCACAAATATCCTTTTCTTTTTTCTGCTAAAAGAACTGGTCCACAAACCCCCAACCCATAACCCCAGTCCCCAGAGACTCCTTTCTCATTCCTTGGCAGTTGCCACAGAAAAAAACCCCACACTTCACACCTCCACTACTGGGTGCATCTAGTCCCAGCATAAACAAAGTATGGATCCTTCATCTCTAGCAAAGTGAGTGTTGTAGTGTCCCAGACTTAAAGAATGTGAATCTGCATTTTAGCAAAATCCCAGGTTATTTATATACATTAAATGTTCAAAGTGCCTATTTTTAATTATTTATATATGAGAATATAGATATGTAAAATTCTACCCTTTTCTAAATTTAACTTCTCATATTGGAAAGCCAAAATGACAAGCTCACAAAAACAGAGTGGAAGCTGCCAGAAACTGAGGGATGAAGAAAACAGAGAAGTTCGTACAAGGGAACAAACTTTTTGATATAATATAAATAAGATCTGAGGATCTAAAGATAACATGGCAGCCTGACCAGTGGTGGTACATTAAATTAAGCATCAACCAGAAACACTGACATGCCTGGTTGGAAACCTTGTGGTTGCTAGTTCAAGCATGGGGTCAACAATAGTATCCCAAGGTTCCTGGCTTGAGCTCTAGGTTGCTGGCTCAACATAAGAACCCCAGTCAAGGCACATCTGAGAAGCAATAAATGAACAACTAAATTGACTGAATATATTTTTCTTTTAGGTTTGACAATTTCCACAATTACACGTGAAAATTGGGGCATGCAATCACTAAAGCTTTTATTTCTGAGTGTTGGGGAAACGGTACTCTCACAACAGGACTGGATACATGTATGATTATCACATCTTTGGTTCTTAGAATTGAGAAGATTGTCCCTATAGGAATTGAAGATCTCTATGAAAAAATAGAAATCAGTAACTTAATTTATAAAAGCATAATATCTCTGCTTTATAGGCAGATAAAAATTTATAATATCTGGTGCTAAACAGTATAAAAAGTTTGTTTTTTTAACAAAATAAAATAGAACCAAATTTGCATTAATAACAACAATCTTTACTTTAAGACAAAACTAATTCTCTTTCTCACAAAAACTTATCCCAGTATATCATAATTTTAACTCAATTGGAACATAACTTTGTTTCAGTTTATACAGAGTTCATTTTGTTATTGATATTTCTGTAGCTTTATTGATATATACTAGAATTTTAATCCTTTAAGAAAATTTTAATTTTGGTAAAAACTAAAATTAAGTAATTGTATATGTTATGCCAGTATTCTTTACATTAATATTTATAAACAAAGTCAATCTTGTTGTTGGTTGAGTTGTATTTACTGGTAGCATGATTATTTTTAATATTTTACAAGACATATTTACTAGTTGTCATATATATGCTTAGTTTCTTGGGAATATAAAGCAAAGCATAAATAAATGTATAATTCTAAATCTCAAGCAAACTCTCACTGCCCTGCACCACAAAAAATATTTTTTTAAAAACCCACAATGTTACAAATCAAAACATTCCTCTGTATATAAAATCTTTCAGGTCTTATCTTTTTCTTTCAGTTTCATGGCAGTGCCTCCCAATTGTCTGCTGGAGCAATTTAAATCACTTCAGCATGACTAGAAGAAGCAGATACTATCTCAGGTGCATTTTCAGATAAGGTAAAACTTATCCTAAATGTGTGCCATTATAAAAATATGCAAGTGTCATTTGGGTCAGAGAGGCAGCTCAGGTACCCTATGACTGCATAAGGGGCAGATTAACCTGTACCTCACTCAGTTTAGTGGCTGACTCCTTTTAGCAGTTCCTGCTTAAATCCATTAAATTGGTGAAACATCAAGCTGAACTGAAGCAATATATACCATGATTTCTAAAAAAGTCACAACACAATTGGAAACTATAAGCCTTAGAAAATGAAGTGATAGAGTATTCAAATAACTCCCCACTAAAAATGGGCATATAAAAATACCTTATTTCAGAAATCAGTAGAGAAATGCAAATTAAAACTGCTATAAGACATTACTTTACACCTATCAGGAGGGCTTTCACTAACAAATCAATGAACAACCAGAGATGATGAGGATTTGGAGGAAGAAAACACTTCTCCAGCATTGCCTGCACATGTAGTTTTTTTTTTTTCTTTTCCCCTTTCTGAACTTTCACAATTCCACTTTAGCATATATGTCTGCAATACAGAAAGACTATAAACACATTCATGCACTGCTAAAATCTGGATGACTTTCTTGCTCCTACCACAGTTGTGTAACATAAATTTTCCTACCTTGTTTTTCTTTTATTTTTGCATATTCCAGACAAACAAGAGAGATAATTTAGTAATTTTTTTCAGGGTAAATCTAGTTGAACTCTCAGCCAAATCACTTCTTCATCAACAAATGACCATTTTCTGATGCCACTACCACCATATTAATGTTGCAAGTCCTAGTAATTAAAATCGTTAGCAGCTGATGCTGCTTAAATTGGTCACAATTAATTCCACCAAGGGAATATAAACACATAAATTTTTTTCACCCTAGAGCACACTGTCCTGTTGCCCATGCTACCTCACTCCCTCCAATTCTTCACTGCCTGTGAATCATTTTCCATTCTGTACTTATTTCAACAAATTCTCTGTTCCCTAAATAACTTTTCTATTTTATATAAAATCTACCTTATATATTCCCCATTTATTTCTAGATAAACATGCCACAATCATTTTTCTTTTTACTCTAGTCCCTCCATTACCTTCTTGTCATGAACAAAGCCCCACTCCCACTTCTGCCTTTATAACACCCTTTACTTGACTCAGTCTCAGTTTATAATTTCTTCCATGCCCTACTCTGCACACTCTCACAGTTGCTACCACACTTGACATTCCACAAACATACTGCTCCTACACCTGGATGAGTTTCAATCACTTTTCAGTCTTGAGAATCTCAGGGTGCAATTTGCCACCACAATCTTTTTACTTTTTTTTCAAAGCTCTTGTGGCACTCAAGCCATTTCACAGAAACCCCCTTCTCACTTCTGCTGTCTCACTGCTGCCTTGTTGAAAGAGTACATTAGCATGAACAGCAATCAATACTTTTATCCAAGCCTTTAGTACTAAATAGGGTTTCAAAAAATAAAATAAAGGGCAGGTCTATTTGAAAATAAGATGCATTATAAAATAAATACTGTGAGAAAATAAAATAAAAAATTATTAGAATTTTATATTATTCCCTCAACCAAACTGTTTCTGTGTATTTGAATAACTACTCATGACTAATATAAAACATGGAGTTCCCTAAAACATAAGCATGCAACAAGATGCAAAGTGAAAAATGGGAAAAGACACAAAGGTGATGCAAAAGCAGTTTGAGTGTTACTGGTTATGTGTACTAGCTCTTAATTTCAAAATGTACATTGGATAGCAGCAGAGGAATACATTTTTCTGGTGACATTTACCTAGCTGTAATTTTCAAGACATCCATGAGATGGCAGCAGAAAATTTTGTTTGTTTTTTCTAGAAACGCCCTTGGCCATTTTAATCCAAATGAATTCAAAGCGCAGCAGCAATCATCCTGGCTGAATGGCTCCCTTGGCTGGAACATTGTCTTGCAATGCAGAGGTGGGTGTTTCAGTCCTTGGCTGGAGAACATACAGAAACTAATCGATGCTTCTGTCTTACCCTTATCCTCTTGCCTCCCCTTTGATTCAATAAAAAAATAAATAAATAAATAAAGACAAAAATAAAAGGCAACAGAGAACAATTTTCTTGCCCACAGCATTCATTGAGAATCCAGACATGCTATTCATTTCTATTTTAAGACCTTCACATACCCCACCTCACTTAATGTTCCCATTTGTCAAATGAGACAGGGACAATTGCTATCTGCATTTCACAGGTATTTGAACTAAAGACTGATTCTAACCTAACTCAAAACCCAGAAACGATGGTCCAAAATGAGACAGAAGTGTGTACACACACGGTGTCCTGGACACATACAGCCATCAAAGTTGTCCTTGTAATTTTTGAATACTGTTTTTTTTTAAGAACTCCTGCACATAAACTAATGGTACAGCTTGTCAATCACTCAAACAAGGTGGAGTTGGGGTGGAAATTAGGCAGGACATGGGATAGGATAAAATAGGAGAAGAGGGGAATGAGGAAGTGGTTTGGCCCTTGCCAGGTGCTGAACCAACAAGACGTCCTTTAAGAGTGCTCTACACACTTCTACCACCTCCCTGTCTGATGGCATTTTAAAATCTGTTATTCAGTCCAGAGCACAAGTCTACTTCTACCCATTTGTTCTTTTTTTGAGACTTCAACTGACAGAAGCTTCCTACAGGCTCAAAATGAACACAAGAGCTGACTTACGGCTCCAACATCTACAAGCAAAAAAATAAAAACTAAGTCTCCTCCTCTGTCAAATGGGGAGAACCACTCCTGCTTAGGTGTCTGTAAGGATTCAGGAAAGCGGTTCTCATTAGCTCCTGCCCACTGTGTGAGCATCACTTTGTCTCTGTGCTATTTTGACCCATGTTTTTACAAAATTTCTATCAGTTCCCTCCTCTCTGCAGCTTCCATCACATAGCATGTGAGACCTAGGAGCTCAGGATGGCCCTCCTGCACTCTGTACTTACCATTCCCAGCTGAAGTCCAGGCCAATAATAAACGTATCTGGCCAAGTACCTGGAAGCCTGGGCTTAGCCAGGGACACCATCTCAGTCCTTGCACTCTCACAACCTCTTCATTCTTTGGAAACCACATTCTGATAAGAAATGCAGAGGGGCCACATGAAAAGGGTAGGCATCCAGAGGAAAAGAGCAGAAGGACTTAGTGCCAATAACCTCCACTAATATTATGACTTGCTCATGACATTCTCTAAAAGGAAAGTAGTTATTGTACAGAGGGGACCAACCCACAAACACTGGGCTATTTTTCCTAACCTTCTCCCTGGAATGTAATTTGAGATTCCCAAAATATAGCAGTAATTCATATAGCCTGACTGGGGTCCCTGTAAAGATTAATTTTTAAAACTTATACATTTTTAAAAATAAATTAATGAGAGCACATCTTTATTTCCTTTTTTTTTTTTACAGAGAAAGGAAGAGAGACAGAGAGAAGAATAGATAGGGACAGATAGACAGAAATGAAGAGAGTTTTAATTATGTGCCAGGTCACAAATTAATCATCAGTTTTTTGTTGTGACCCCTTATGTGTTCATTGAATCCTGTCTCATATGTGCCTTGACCAGGAGGCTACAGCTGATTGAGTGACCGCTTGCTTGAACCAGCGAACTTGGCTCAAGCTGGTGAGCTTTGCTCAAACCCCATGAGCCCATGCTCAGGCTGGCACCCCTGGGGTCTCAAACCTGGGTCCTTTGCATTCCAGTAAAAAGCTTTTACCACTGCACCATGGCCTGCTCACGCTGTTAACATTTTTTCTTTTACTTTCTCTGGATTTTGTTTAGTATCCTGGTTCTTAGTATGGGTGGAAAGGCTGTGTTTTTTGAGGTTTTCTAACCCTTAAATATATTCATCACTACATTTTTCCATAGGTTTTATTATGTAGTTTTTATTTCCATTAATTGTAAAGTATTTTGCAACTTGAATTGTGATTTTGAGGGGGGGTTATTTAGGAATGAATTTTCTTACCTTCAAAAAAGGGATTTTAAGGTAATTTCTATACCTGTTTACTGTATTAAGTGTAATGACAACAAGAAATATGCTTTATATCATTTCTAATGTTAGAGGTAGTTGAAACCTGCTTGAAAGAACATACAGGATTATCTGTGGTAAATGTTTTCAATGTGCGCTTGCCTGCTGCCACCTCATGTGAACCTTGTGAATAAAACCCCAGTTCAGTTCACTTGGAAAAATACATCACTTGGGTGTTGTGCGTTATCTATCAATGTTGAATCCAAGGCTATCTAAAAGAAACTTTTATAACTTGTAAATATAAGGAATTTGTAGGTACTGCTTGCTACTTTTTTCAATGTTAATTGTAGTGAAAGCACGAGATATACTTGGTTTCATTTCAATCCTCTGAAGTTGGCTGGAACTTGCTCCATAACACATACAATAATGGTCTCTTTTACATGTGCTTTTCTGCTGCCACCCCGTGTGAATCTTGAGAATCATGCCTCAGTATGGGTCCAAAGGAATAGTTTGGTAGAGAGCATTATCTATAAATGTTTATTCCAATTTGCCGTTTCTGTAAAGTTTTGTGTATCTTTACTGGTTTGTTTTCTGAAAATCTCTCGGTTCATCTTGTTTTTATTCTTTCCTTCAAGCCATGCTTTCATAAAGCATTTGAAAGTGCCCATCATACACAAGGCACTGTTCTAGGAACTCATGTCCCTTCACTCAATGACTTACCATTCTACTCTTTTAACTTCTGTCTTTTGAATTTCTTTTATATAAATCTACTTCATATATTGTAAAATAGGATGTGCTTTGATTTGACACATATGTTGAATTCTAAAAGATTTTTTATTATAAAAAATATATTCTTATTAAAGAAGTGCAAGAAAAAATGATCTCAAAAACAACAACAACAAATTTTCATACAGATATATCTACTGTTAATATTAGAACATTTTCTTTCCATATTCTTTGTGTACCTATTATATTTCTCTATGTATATATACTCTGGTACATTGGGTGTGTGTACATCTGTGTGCATGGATGTGCATTGCACATGAGTATATCTCTCTGTGTCCACAGTGTTTGTCATTTGTGGATATCAGTATACATATGCAAATGTCCATTCATTCATTCATTCAGAAGACACTTATTGCATTTCTATTATGTGCCAGGCACTGTGCTCGACACTGGTTGCCTATAGTGAATGAAACAAACTCACTTTCTCTCATTAAAAATACTACACAGTCATGGGTTAGACAGAAAGAAAAATATATACATAAATAAAATAATCGTGAGTTTAACAAGCACTGAATTTGGTAGTGCAATGTCTTTGGTGTTAGTTATGATTTATTGTGGGGAGGGTCAGAATATCAGTTTCTCAGAAGGCAAAGCTGAGACATAAGTCTCAGTTATTCAGCAATCCATGTTCTCATATATAAAACTGAGAAAATATAGAAGTCATGAAACAAACATTCTGAGAGTTGTTCTGTGAGCAAAAGAACCTAGCTTGTATGTGGTGACCAATGCTCAAGTAGATTAGGATATGCAAAGCTTACGAGGTCTCTCAGTCTGGACTGCTGCCATGGCATATGAGAAAGTTTATGTTAGAAAAGGGGTTACTTTGTCCTAAACAATTAGAACCAGTAATTATGCCCCTGAATTTCAAGATCAAAGAAAAGTCTTCTGGTCTTGTCACAACAGCAGACTAGATTATCATTTTATATTTAATTACCTCTGGTTTTCTCTAGTAAAATTTTTCCCCAAAAGACAATGGCTTGCTCTCACCAGAGAGCTCAGTAGTTAAAGCATCACACCCATACGCTAATATCATAGGTTTGTTCCGGGGTCAAAACACATACAGAAACAGGTTGATGTTTCTGACTATCTATCTATCATTTTCCCCCTTTATCTTGCCTCTATCATGAATAAATAAATAAAATAAAAAAGAACAATGGCTTTTTCATTCTTGTTTTTGCAGCTAAAATTGCATAGAAGAATAAATTATGTTTTTCAAAATCACATCTCAAGAGGAAATAAATGGTAAGTTTGTAAAGTACCATATTACCGAATATATAAGAAGCCTCCCTGTATAAAATGTACCTTAATTTTGGAGCATAAATTTTGAGAAAATGATAACAAATGTCTATAAACAAGAAATTCAAGTAAAAATACTACAACAACTGTATAGGATGCACCCAGTTTTCTAACCTCACACTTTTCAAAAGAGATGCGTTTTATACATGGGGAAATATGGTATAGACCCTCCAAATGTCTCTGTGAACATTTCTTGATTTCTATGCTTTTTATAGTGACAAGGAGAGAGTCAAGAAGAGGGATAGATAGGGATAGGCAGACAGAAATGGAAAGAGTTTTTATTATGTGCCAGGTCACAGATCAATCATCAGTTTTTTGCTCTAACACCTTACGTGTTCATTGACTCCTGTCTCATATGTGCCTTGACCAGGAGACTTCAACTGATTGAGTGACTGCTTGCTCGAGCCAGCAACCTTGGGCTTAAGCTGGTGAGCTTTGCTCAAACCACATGAGCCCACGCTCAAGCTGACGCCCTTGAAGTCTGAAACCTGGGTCCTCCTAATTCCAGTCAAATGCACTAAACATTTAACCATTGCCTGCTCAGGCAGTGAACATTTTTTTCTTTTACTTTCTCTGGAATTTATTCAGTATCCTTGTTCTTAATATGGGTGGAAAAGCTGTGTATTTTAAGGTTTTCTTGCCCTAAAATATATTCATCACAACATTTTTCCATAGGTTTTCTTATGTAGTTTTTATTTCTATTTATTTTAAGGTATTTTTTAACTTTAATTGTGATTTTGTAAAATGGGTTATTTAAGATTGAAATTCTTTACTTTAAAAAGAAGGATTTTTAGTTAATTTTTATTACTGTTTACTGTATTAAGTGTAATTACAACAAGAAACATGCTTTACATCGTTTCTAAGGTTATACATGGTTTAAACTGCCTTCAAAGAACATACAGGATTATCGGTGGTAAATGTTTTCCAAGTGCGCTTCCCTGAGCCACCTCGTGTGCACCTTGGGAATAACACCTCAGATCAGTTCACCTGGAAAAATATATCAGTTGGATGTTGTGCATTATCTATCAATGTTGAATCCAAGGCTATTTAAAAGAAACTTTTATAACTTGTAAGTATAAGGAATTTCTAGTTATTGTTTGATACTTCTTTCAACGTTAATTGTAGTAAAAGCAAGAAATGTACTTGGCATCATTTCAATCCACTGAAGTTGGCTGGAAGTTGCTCCATAACACATACAATAATGGTCTCTGTCACACGTGCTTCTCTGCTGCCACCTTGTATGCATCTTGGAAATCATGCCTCAGTACAGGTCCAAAGGAATATTTTGGTAGAGAGCATTGTTTATAAATATTGATTTCATTTAGCCATTTCTGTGTAGATTTGTGTATCCTTAGAGGTTTATTTACTGAAAATCTCTTGATTCACATTCTTTTCTTCTTTTTTTCCAGCCATGCTTTCTAAAGGCTTTGAAAGTGCCCATTATATAGCAGGCACTGTGCTAGGAACTCATGTCCATGCAGTCAATTACTTTCAATTTTACTCTTTTAACTTCTGTCTTTTAAATTTCTTTCATATAAATCTACTTCGTGTATTGTAAAGTAGAATGTGCTTTGATTTGACAATTATGTTTTATTTTAACTGCTCTTTTATTATAAGAAAAGTATTCTTATTGCAGAAGTGCAAGAAAAATGATCTCAAAAACAACAACAACAAATTTTCATACAGATTTATCTATTGTTAATATTAGAACATTTTCTTTCCATATTCTTTGTGTACCTATTATGTTACTCTATATATATATATACTCACGTATATTCATTGTGTGTATATCTGTGTGCATAGAAGTTCATTGCACATGAACATATCTCTCTGTGTCCACAGTGTCTCTCATTTGTGGATATCTGTTACATATGCAAATGACTATTTATTCATTCATTCAGGAAACACTTATTTTATTTCAATTTATGCCAGACACTTTGCTCGACACTGGATGCCTATACTTAATGAGACAGACTCACTTTCTGTCTTTATGAATACTACACTGTCATAGAGTAGACAAAAAGAAAAAATATACATAAATAAAATAATCAAAAGTTTAACAAGCACTGAATTTGGTAATGCTATAACTTTGGAGTCAGTTATAATTTATTGTGGCGAGGTTCAGTATATTATTTTCTCTGAAGGCAGAGCTTAGACTTAAGTCTCGGTTCTTCAGCAAAGCATGTTCTAAGGTATAAAACTCAGAAAATATAGCAGTTATGAAACAAAGACCCTAAAATGTGTTCTGTGAGCTAAAGAACCTAGCTTGTATGTGGTGTCCAATCATCAGATAAATCCTGATGTCCAAGTTTTAGGTGTTCTCTCAGTCTGGACTGCTGACATGGCACAAGAAAAGTGCATGTTAAGAAAGGGGTCACTTTGTGCTAAATGATTAGAAATAGTGTTTATTCCCCTAAATTTCAAGAGCAAAGAAAAGTCTTCTGGTGTTGTCACCACAGCAGACTAGATTATTATTTTATTTTTTAATTACTTCTGGTTTTCTCTAGCAATTTTTTTCCTCAAAAGACAATGGCTTGCTCTCACCAGAGATCTCAGTAGTTAATGCATCACACCCATACACTAATGTCATAGGTTTGGTCTTGGGTCAAGGCACATACAGAAACAGATTGATGTTTTTGACTATCTGTCTGTATTTCCCCCCCTTTATCTTTCTTCTAACATGAATAAATAAATAAAAAAAATGACAATGGCTTTTTTGTTGTTGTTTTTGCAGCTTAAACTGCATTGAAGAATGAATTATGTTTTTCAAAATCTCACCCCAAGAGGAAATATATGGTAAGATTGTAAAGAACCATTATTCCCCATGTAAAGAAGCCTCTCTGTATAAGACGCACCTTAATTTTGAAGCAAAATGTTTGAGAAAATGATAACAAATGTGAATAAACAAGAAATGCAAGTAAAAAATACTACAACCACTGTATAAGACGCACCCAGTTTTTTAACATCACATTTTTCAAGAAAGATGAGTCTTATACATGGGGAAATATTGTATTCATTCTGCAAATGTCTCTCTGAACATTTCTTTTTCTTTTCTTTTTTTTTTTTTTACGGAGACAGGGAGTGAGTCATAGATAGGGATAGATAGGGAAAGACAGAAAGAAATAGAGAGAGTTTTTATTATGTGCCAGGTTACAGATCAATCATCAGTTTTTTGTTGTGACCCCTTATGTGTTCATTGACTCCTGTCTCATATGTGCCTTGACCAGGGGGCTACAGCTGATTGAGTGACCGCTTGCTCGAACCAGCAAACTTGCCTCAAGCTGGTAAGCTTTGCTCAAACTCCATGAGCCCATGCTCAGGCTGGCGCCCCTGGGGTCTCAAACCTGGGTCCTCTGCATTCCAGTGAAAAGCTCTAACCACTGCACCATGGCCTGCTCAGGTTGTGAACATTTATTTCTTTTACTTTCTTTGGATTTTATTTAGTATCCTGGTTCTTAGTATGGGTGGAAAGGCTGTGTTTTTTAAGGTTTTCTAGCCCTTAAATATATTCATCACTACATTTTTTCATAGGTTTCATTATGTAGTTTTTATTTCCATTAATTGTAAGGTATTTTGCAACTTGAATTATGATTTTGAGGGGGGGGGGTTATTTAGGAGTGAATTTCCTTACCTTCAAAAAAGGGATTTTTAGTTAATTTCTATTACTGTTTACTATATTAAGTGTAATGACACCAAGAAACATGCTTTGTATCATTTCTAAGGTTAGAGATAGTGAAAACTTGTTTGAAAGAACATACAGGATTATCTGTGGTAAATGTTTCCCAGTGCGATTCTCTACTGCCACCTTGTGTGCACCTTGGCAATAACAGCTCAGATCAGTTCACCTGGAAAAATACATAAGTTGGGTGCTGTGCATTATCTATCAATGTTGAATCCATGGCTATCTATAAAAATTTTTTAAAACTTGTAAATATAAGGAATTTCTAGTTACTGCTTGCTACTTCTTTCAAGGTTAATTGTAGTGAAATGAAGAGATATAATTGGTATTGTTTCCATCCTCTGAAGTTGGCTGGAACTTGCTGCCTAGCACATAGAATAATGGTCTCTGTTACATCTGCTTCCCTATTGCTTCCTTGTGTTCATCTTGGGAATCACGCCTCAGTACAGGTCCAAAGAAATAGTTTAGTAAAGAGCATTGTATATAAACGTTGATTCCAATTTGCAGTTTCTGTCAAGATTTTGTGTATCCTTAGTGGTTTGTTTTCTGAAAATCTCTTGGTTCATCTTGATTTCTTCTTTTCTTCAAGCCATGCTTTCATAAAAGCTTTAAAAGTGCCCATCATATACCAGGCACTGTGCAAAGAACTCATGTCCCTGCACTCAATGACTTCCCAGTCTACTATTTTAACATCTGTCTTTTGATCTTCTTTTATATAATCTTCTTCATGTATTGTAAAATAGGATGTGCTTTGATTTGACAAGTATGTTGAATTTTAACAGCTTTTTATTATAAAAAATGTATTCTTATTGCAGAAGTGCAAGAAAAATGATCTCAAAAACAACAGCAACAAATTGTCATACAAATATATCTACTGTAAATATTAGGACATTTTCTTTCCATATTCTTTGTTTTTCTATTATATTTCTCTATGTATATATACTAAGGTACTTTGGGTGTGTGTATATCTATGTGCATAGATTTGCATTGCACATGAGCACATCTCTCTGTGTCCACAGTGTCTGTCATTTGTGGGTATCTTTGTATGTATGCAAATGACTATTTATTCATTCATTAAGAAAACACTTATGGTATTTTTATTACGTGCCAAGCACTGTGCTCCACCCTGGTTGCCTATACAGAATGAGGCAGACTCACTTTCTGTCATTATGAATACTACATTGTCAGGGGGTAGACTGTAAGAAAAAATATACATAAATAAAATAATCATAAATTTAACAAGTATTTAATTTTGTAGTGCAATATCTTTGGTGTCAGTTATGATTTATTGTGTCGAGGTTCAGTATATCAATTTCTCAGAAGGCAGAGCTGAGACATCTGTCTCGGTTTTTCAGCAATGCCTGTACTCAGGTATAAAAATGAGAAAATAAAAAGTTATGAAACAAAGACCCTGGCAGTTGTCCTGTGAGCAAAGGGACCTAGCCTGTATGTGGTGACAAATGTTCAGATAAATTCGATGTCCAAAGTTTAGGAGTTCTCTCAGACTGGACTGTTCCCACGTCACACAAGAAAGTGCATATTAGAAAATGGGTCACTTGGTGCTAAACAATAAGAAATAGTGATTATGCCTCTGAACTTCAAGAGCAAAAAAAAGTCTTCTGGTGTTGTCACCACAGCAGACAAGATTATCATTTTATTTTTGAATTACCTCTGGTTTTCACTAGTAAATTTTTTCCTCAAAAGACAATTGCTTGCTCTCACCAGAAAGCTCAGTAGTTAAAGCATCACACCCATATGCTAATGTCATTGGTTTGCTCCTGGGTCAATGCATGTACGGAAACAGATTGATGTTTCTGAATATCTGTCTGTCTATTCCCCCTTTATCCTTCCTCTAAAATGAATAAATAAATAAATAAGTAACAAAGGCTTTTTTCTTATTGTTTTTGCAGCTCAAAATTGCATAGAAGGATGAATTTCTTTTTTTTAAATCTCATCCCAAGAGGAAATAAATGGTAAGGTTTAAAGTACCATATTTTCCCATTTATAAGAAGTGTCCCTGTATAAGACACACATTAATTTTGGGGCACAAATTTTGAGAAAATGATAACAAATGGGAATAAACAAGAAATGCAAATAAAAAATACGACAACCAGTGTATAAGACGCACCCAGTTTTCTAACCCCGCATTTTTCAAAAAAGATAAGTCTTATACATGGGGAAATATGGTATACACCCTCCAAATGTCGCTGTCAACATTTATTTTTTCCTTTTTTTTTTTTTTTTACAAAAACAGGCAGAGAATTAGAGAGAGGGAAAGAAAGGAAAAGACAGATAGAAATGGAGAGAGTTTTTATTATGTTCCAGGTCACAGATCAATCATCAGTTTTTGTTGTGACCCTTTATATGTTCATTGACTCCCATCTTATATGTGCTTTGATCAGGGGGCTACAGCTTATCGAGTGACTGCTTGCTTGTGACAGCGACCTTGGGCTCAAGCTGTTGAGCTTTGCTGGAACCACATGAGCCCACACTGAAGCTGGCACCCCTGGCGTCTGAACCCTGGGTCCTCTGCTTTCCAGTCAAATGCTCTAACCACTGCACCTTCGCCTTGTCAGGCTCTGAACATTTTTTTTTCTGCTTTCTCTGGATTTTTTTTAGTACAGTGGTTCTTAGTATGGCTGGAAAGACTGTGTATTTTAGGGTTTTGTTGCCGTAAAATATATTCATCACTACATTTTTCCATAAGTTTCCTTATGTAGTTTTATTTTCATTAATTTTAAGGTATTTTGCAACTTGAATTGTGATTTTTTGGGGGTATTTAGGGGAGAATTTCCTTATCTTCAAAAAAAGGATTTTTAGTTTATTTCTATTACTGTTTACTATATTAAGTGTAATGACAACAAGAAACATGCTTTATATCATTTCTAAGGTTAGAGGTACTTGAACATTGCTTGAAAGAACATACAGGATAATCTGTGGTAAATGTTTTCCAAGTGCGCTTCACTGCTGCCACCTTTTGTGCACCTTGGGAATAACAACTCAGATCAGTTCACTTGGAAAGATACATCAGTTGGGTGTTGTGCATTATCTATCAATGTTGAATCCAAGGTTATCTAAAAGAAACATTTATAACTTGTAAATATAAAGAATTTCTAGTTACTGATTGCTACTTCTTTCCATGTTAATTGTAGTGAAAACAAGAGAAATACTTGGTATCATTTCAACCCTCTGAAGTTGGCTGGAAATTGCTCCATAGCACATACAATAATGGTGTTTGTTACATGTGTTTCTCTGCTGCCACCTCGTGTGTATCTTGGGAATCATCCTCAGTACAGGTCTAAAGTAATAGTTTGGTAGAGAGTATTGTCTATAAACATAGATTCAAATTTGCCATTTTTGTCAAGATTTTGTGTATCCTTAATGGTTTGTTTTCTGAAAATCTCTTGGTTCATCTTGTTTTTCTCCTTTTCTTCCAGCCATGCTTTCACAAAACTTTAGAAAGTGTCCATCATATACCAGGCATTGTTCAAGGAAGTCATGTTCCTGCACTCAACAACTTCCCAATCTACTCTTTTAACTTCTGTCTTTTGTACTTCTTTTACATAAATATACTTCATGTATTGAAAAATAGAATGAGCTTTGATTTGACAATTATGTTGAATTTTAACAGCTTCTTTGTTATAAAAAATGTATTCTTAATGCAGAAGTGCAAGAAAAATGATCTCAGAGACAACATCAAATTTACATACAGATATATCTACTGTTACTATTAGGACATTTTTATTCCATATTCTTTGTGTACCTATAATATTTCTTTATCTATATATACTCAGGTACATTGGGTGTGTGTACATCTTTGTGCATAGATGTGCATTGCACATGAGCATAACTCTCTGTGTTCACAGTGTTTTCATTTGTGGATATTTGTGTACATATTCAAATTACTATTTATTCATTCATTCAGAAAACACTTATTGTATTTTTAATAAGTGCCAGGCACTATGCTCGAAAATTGGTTCCCTATAGTGAATGAGAAAGACTCACTTTCTGTTTTTATGAATACTACACTGTCATAAAAATAGACAGAAAGAGGAAAATATATCTAAATAAAATAATCAAAAGTTTAACATGCACTGAATTTGGTAATGCAATACCTTTGGTGTCAGTTATGATTTATTGTGGTGAGGTTCAGTATAACAGTTTCTCTGAGGTCAGAGCTTAGATATAAGTCTCGGTTCTTCAGCAATGCTTGTTCTCAGGTATAAAACTGAGAAAATATAGAAGTTATGAAACAAAGACCCTGCGAGGTGTTCTGTGAGCAAAAGAACCTAGTTTGTATGTGCAGAGAAATCCTCAGATAAATTCTGATCTTCAAAGCTTATGAGTTCTCTCAGTCTGTACTGCTGACACGGCACAAGAAAAAGTGCATATTAGAAAAGGGGTCACTTTGTGCTAAACAATTAGATATAGTATCTATGCCCCTGAAATTCAAGAGCAAAGATATTTCTTCTGGTGTTGTCATCACAGCAGACTAGATTATCATTTTATTTTTTAATTACCACTGGTTTTTTCTACTAAGTTTTTTCCCCAAAAGACAATGGCTTGCTCTCTCCAGACAGCTCAGTAGTTAATGCATAACTCCCATATGCTAATGTCATAGGTTTGCTCCTGGGTTAAGGCACATACAGAAACAGATTGATGTTTCCGACTATCTGTCTGTATTTCCCCCCATTTATTCTTCCTCTAATATGAATAAATAAATAAAGAAAAACGACAATGGCTTTTTTGTTGTTGTTTTTCAGATTTAATTGCATAGAAGAATTAAATATGTTTTTCAAAATCTCACCCTAAGAGGAAATAAATTGTAAGGTTGTAAAGTACTATATTTCCCCATGTAAAGAAGCTCTGTGTATAAGACGCACCTTAATTTTGAAGCACAAAGTTTGAGAAAATGATAACAAATGTGAATAAACAGAAATGCAAGTAAAACATATTACAACCACTGTATAAGATGCACCCAGTTTTCTAACACCACATTTTTCAAAAAGGTTGAATCTTATACATGGGGAAATGTGGTATACACCCTCCAAATGTCTCTGTGAACATGTCTTTTTTTCTTTTCTTTTTTTTACAGAGACAGGGAGAGTATCAGAGAGAGGGATAGATAGGGACAGACAGAAAGAAATGGAGAGAATTTTTATTATGTGCCAGGTTACAGATCAATCATCAGTTTTTTTTGTGACCCCTTACGTGTTCATTGACTCTCGTCTCATATGTGCATTGACCAGGCAGCTAAAGCTGATCGAGTGACCGCTAACTCGAACCAGCGACCTTGAGCTCAAGCTGGTGAGCATTAATCAAACCACATGAGCCCACACTCAAGCTGTCACCCCTGGGATCTCAACCCTTGGTCCTCTGAATTCCAGTCAAATGCTCTACCAAGGGTCCACAAACTTTTTACACAGAGGGCCAGTTCACTGTCCCTCAGGCCGTTGGAGGGCCACCACATACTATGTTCCTCTCACTGACCACCAATTAAAGAGGTTCCCCTTCCGGAAGTGCGGCGGGGGGCAGAATAAATGGCTTCAGGGGGCCTCAAGCGGCCCACGGGCAGTAGTTTGAGGATGCCACTTCACCCTCGCCTGCTCAGTCTCTGAGCATTTTTTTTTTTTTTACTTTTTATGGATTTTATTTAGTATCCTGGTTCTCAATATGGGTGGAAAGGCTGTGTATTTTAAGGTTTTCTTGCCCTATAATATATTCATCACTACATTTTTCAATAGGTTTCCTTATGTAGTTTCTATTTCTATTAATTTTAAGGTATTTTGCAACTTGAATTGTGATTTTGAGGGGGGTGGGGTTATTTAGGAGGAAATTTACTTACCTTCAAAAAAGGAATTTTTGGTTAATTTCTAATACTGTTTAATATATTAAGTGTAATGACAACAAGAAACATGCTTTATATTCTTTCTAAGTTTAGAGGCAGTTGAAACTTGCTTGAAAGAACATACAAGATTATCTGTGGTAAATGTTTTCCAAATGCACTTTTCTGCTGCTACCTTGCGTGCACCTTGGGTGTAACACCTCAGATCAGTTTTTCTAGAAAATACATCAGTTGGGTATTGTGCCTTGTCTCTCAATGTTGAATCCAAGGCTATCTAAAAGAAACTTTTATAACTTGTAAATATAAGGAATTTCTAGTTACTGCTTCTACTTCTTTCAATGTTATTTGTAGTGAAAGCAAGAGATATACTTGGTATTATTTCAATCATCTGAAGTTGGCTGGAACTTGCTGCATAGGACATACAGTAATGGTCTCTGTTACATGTGCTTCTCTGCTGCCACCTCGTGTGCATCTTGGGAATCACGCCTCAGTACAGGTCCAAAGGAATAGTTTGGTAGAGAGCATTGTCTAAAAATGTTGATTCCAATTTGCCTTTTGTGTCAAGTATTTGTGTATTCTTAGTGGTTTGTTTTCTGAAAATCTCTCAGTTCATCTTGTTTTTATTCTCTTTTTCCAGCCATGTTTTCATAAAGCCTTTGAAAGTGCCCACAATATACCAGGCATTGTCTGAGGAACTCATGTCCCTGCACTCAATGACTTTCCATTCTACTTTTTTAACTTCTGTTTTTTGAACATTTTTTATATAAATCTACGTCATGTATTGTAAAATATAATGTGCTTTGATTTGACAAGTATATTAAATATTAACAGATTTTTTAATATAAATATTGTATTCTTATGGCAGAAGTGCAATAAAAATGATCTCAAAAACAACAAAAACTAATTTTCATACAGATATATCTACTGTTAATTTTAGTACATTTTCTTTCCATATTCTTTTTGTATTTATTATACTTATCTATGTATATATACTCAGGTACATTGGGTGTCTTTACATATGTGTGCATATATGTACATTTCACATGAGCATATCTCTCTGTGTCCAGAGTGTCCCTCATTTGTATATATCTGTGTACATATGCAAATGACTATTTATTCATTCATTCAGGAAACATTTATTGTATTTCTATTAAGTGCCAGGCATTGTGCTCGACAATATTTGCCTATTGTGAATGAGACAGTCTCACTTTCTCTCTTTATGAATATTACACTCTAGTGGGGTAGACAGAAAGAAAAATATGTATATAAATAAAATAATCGTAAGTTTAACAAGCATTGAATTTGGTACTGCAATATCTTTGGTGTCAGGTATGATTTATTGTGGTGAGGTTCAGTAGTATATCAGTTTCTCAGAAGGCAGAGCTGAGATATACGTCTCGGTTTTTCAGCAATGCATGTTCTCAGGCATAAAACTGAGAAAATATAGAAGTTATAAAACAAAGACCCTGGGAGTTATTCTGTGAGCAAGAGAACCTAGCCTGTATGTGGTGACCAATACTCAGATATATTTTGATGTCCAAGGCTTAGGAGGTTTCTAAGTCTGGACTGCTGCCACGGCACAAGAGAAAGTGCCTGTTAGGAAAGGGGTCACTTTGTGCTAAACAATTAGAAATAGTGATTTTGCTACTGAATTTCAAGATAAAAGAAAAGTCTTCTGGTGGTTTCACCACAGCCGACTAGATTATCATTTTATTTTTTAATTACCTCTGGTTTTGTCTAGTAAATTTTTTCCACAAAAGAAAATGGCTTCCTCTCACCAGAGAGCTCAGTAGTTAAGGCATCCCACCCATTTGCTAATATCATAGGTTTGGTCCTGGGTCAAGGCACATACAGAAACAGATTGATGTTCATGACTATCTGTCTGTGTCTTTCCCCCTTTATCCTGCCTCTAACATGAATAAATGAATAAAAGAAAAAATGACAATGGATTTTTTGTTGTTGTTTTTGCAGCTTAAATTGCATAGAATAATGAATTATGTTATACAAAATCTCACCCCAGAAGAAATAAATGGTAAGTTTTTAAAGTACCACATTTACCCATGTATAAGAAGCTTTCCTGTATAAGACACACCTTAATTTTGGGGCAAAAAATTTCAGAAAATGATAACAAATGCGAATAAACTGCAAATGAATGTAAAAAATACTACAACCACTCTATCAGGCGCACCCAGTTTTCAAAACCCATATTTTTCAAAAAAGATGAGTCTTATAAATGGGGAAATATAGTATACACCCTCAGAATTACTTTGTAAACCTTTTATTTATTTCTTTCTCTTCTTTTTTTTTTTTTACTGAGACAGGAGAGAGTTCTAGAGAGGGATACAGAGGGACACACAGACAGGAATGTAAAGAGATATTTTTTTATTATGTGTCAGGGCACAGATCAATCATCAGTTTTTTGTTGTAAAACCTTAGTTGTTCATTGACTGTTCTCTCATTGTGCCTTGACTAGTGAACTACAGCTGACCGAGTGACCTCTTGCTCAAGCCAGAGAGCCCATTGGCCTAAATCTGGTGAACTTTGCTCAAACCAGATAAGCCCACAATCAAGCTGGCGACCTTGCAATCTCAAACCTGGTCCTCCACATTCTAGTCAAATGCTCTATCCACTGCTTGACCACCTGCTCAGGCTGTGAATTTTTTTTTCTTTTACATTCTCTTGATTTTGTTTAGTATACTGTTTTATAGTATGGGTGGAAAGGTTGTGTATATAAAAAATTTTTTCCATTAAAATGTATTCATCACAACATTTTTCCATATGTTTTCTTATGTAGTTTTTATTTCCATTAAGTTTAAAGAATTTTGTAACCTAATTTTTGATTTTGAGTGGGGGTTATTTAGGAGTGAATTTCATAAATTAAATAAAGATGGGTTTTTTAGTTAGTTTTTATTACTGATATCTAGAGAAAGTATCATTTCAACAAGAAATATGCTTTATATAATTTGAAAGGTTTGAGGTAGTTGAAACTTGCTTGAATGAACATACAGGAATATCTGTGGTAAATATTTTCCAAGTGTGCTTCTCTGCTGCCACCTCGTGTGCACCTTGGGAATAACAGCTCAGAACAGTTCTCCTGGAAAAATGAAGCAGTTGGGTGTTGTGCTTTATCTATCAATATTGATTCCAAGGATATCTAGAAGATACTTTTAAAACTTGTAAATATAAGGAATTTCTAGTTACTGTTTGCTACCTGTTTCAATGTTAACAGTAGTGAAAAAAGTAAATGTACATGATATCATTTCAATCCTCTGAATTTTGCTGGAACTTGCTCCATAGCTCATACAATAATGGTCCCTGTTACATGTGCTTCTCTGCTGCCACCTCATGTGCATCTTGGGAATCACACAGACCCAAAGGAAAGAATGGTAGATGGGATTGTCTACAAACGTTGATTCCAATTTGCGGTTTCTGTAGAGTTTTTATGTATTCTTAGTGATTTGATTACTGGGAATCTATCAGTTCATCTTATTTTTCTTCTTTCCTCCCAGCCATGCTTTCATAAAGCCTTTGAAAGTGCCCATCCTATACTAGGCACTGTCATAAGAACTCATGTCCCTGCACTAAGTCACTTCCCATTCTACTATTTTTACATCTGTCTTTTGAACTTCTTTCATTTAAATCTACTTAATGTATTGTAAAATATGATGAGCATGGTTGAATTTTAAAAGCTTTTTTATTATAAAAACGGTATTCTTATTGCAGAAGTGCAAAAAATGATAAGAAAAACAAAACAACAAATTTTTATACATAGATATTAACTGTTAACTTTATGCCATTTTCTTTCCATATTCTTTGATTTCCAATTATATTTCTCAATGTATATGTACTCAGGT
Organism: Saccopteryx leptura; assembly: GCF_036850995.1. NCBI lineage: Eukaryota > Metazoa > Chordata > Mammalia > Chiroptera > Emballonuridae > Saccopteryx > Saccopteryx leptura. The sequence continues at coordinate 74,127 of NW_027095733.1, forward strand.
ACATTGGATGCGTGTACCCAATGTGTGCATAGATGTGCATTAGACATGAGCATACCTCTCTGTTTTAATAAAGTCTGTCATTGGTGAATATCTGTGTACATATGCAAATGAGTATTTATTTACTCTCTCAGTAAAAACATTGTAATTTTATTATATGCCAGGCACTGTGCTCGACAATGGTTGCCTATACTGAATGAGACAGACACACTTTCTGTCTTTATGGATATTACACTGTCATGGAGTAGACAGAGGAAAGAAAAATATACATAAAAAATTATAAGTTTTGAGAAACATTGGATTTGGTAATGCAATATTTTTCATCTTAGTTGTGATTGATCATGGCAAGGTTAAGTATACCAGTTTCTCAGAAGGAAGAGCTGAGACATAAATCTTGGTTCTTCAGCAATGCATGATCTCAGCTATAAAACAGAAAATTTACAAGTGCTGAAACAAAGACCCTGGGAGGTGTTCGTTGAGCAAAAGCACCTAGCTTGTAAGTGGTGACCCAGGCTCAGATAAATTCTGATGTCCAAAGCTTAGGAGGTTTCTCAGTCTGGACTGCTGCAAGAGCACAAGAAAAAAGTGCACGTTAGGAAAGGGTACACATCGTGGTAAATAATGTGAAATATTATTTATGCCCCTTACTGTCAATAGCAAAGAAAAGTCTTCTGGTGTTGTCACCACAGCAGACTAGATTATTATTTTATTTTTAATTACCTCAAGTTTTCTCTATAATTTTTTTCCTTAAAGACAATGGATTGCTATCACCAGAGAGCTCAGTAGATAGAGCATCACACCCATACACTAATGTCATAGGTTTCATCTTGGGTCTAGAAAAAAACAGAAACAAATTGATGTTTCTGACTCTCTATCTGTCTGTTTCCCCCCTCTTCCTCTCTCTAATATTAATAACTAAATAAAAGAAAAATGACAATGGCTTTTTTTATTGGTTTTGCAGCTTAAATTGCTTAGAGGAATAAATTATGTTTTTCAAAATGTCACCCCAAGAGGAAAAACTGGTAAGGTTTTAAAGTACCATATTTCCTCATGTATAATTAGCCTCCCTGTATAAGAAGCACCTTAATTTGGGGGCACAAAATATAACAAAATGATAATATATGCAAAGAAACAGGAAATGCAAGTAAAAATAAAACAACCACTGTATAAGACGCACCCAGTTTTCAAACCCCACATTTTTAAAAATGACGAGTTTTATATCGTGTGCCCCTTGGGAATAACAGCTCAGAGCAGTTCTCCTGGAGAAATACAGCAGTTGGATCTTGTGCGTTTTCCATCAATGTTAAATCTAAGGCTATCTAAAAGAAACTTTTATATCTTGTAAATATAAGACATTTCTAGTTACTGCTTGCTACGTGTTTCAACGATAACTGTAGTGAATGCAAGAGATATACTTGGTATCAGTTCAATCATCTGAAGTTTGCTGGAACTTGCTCCATAGCACATACAATGATGACCTCTGTTACACGTGCTTCTCTGATGCCACCTCATGTGCATCTTGGGAATCATGCCTTAGTACAGGTCCAAAGGAAATGTTTGGTAGAGGATTGTCTATAAACGTTGATTCCAAGTTGCCATTTCTGTAAAGTTTTTGTGTATCCTTAGTGGTTTGTTTTCTGAAAATCTCTCGGTTCATCTTGTTTTTCTTCTTTCCTTTTAGCCATGCTTTCATAAAGCCTTTGAAAGTGCCCATTATACACTAGGCACTGTGCTGAAACTCATGTTCCTGCACTCAGTGACTTCCCATTCTACTCTTTTTACTTCTGTCTTTTGAACTTCTTTAATTTAAATCTATTTAGTGTAGTGTAAAATCGGAGTTGCTTTGATTTGACAAGTACTTTGTATTTTAACAGCGTTTTTATTATAAAAAATGTATTCTTATTGCAGAAGTGCAAGATAAAATGATATCAAAAACCCTTCTGGGCTCAAATGTTTCTGTTGAGAAGTCAGATGTCATTTTTATGGGGCCTCTCCTATTGGTAACTAAATACTTTATTCTGGCAGCTTTCAGTAGTATTTCTTTGTCTATTAACTTTGAAACTTTAATTATGATCTATCTTGGCATAGGACTCCTTAGATTTTTCTTTATTTGGACTCTCTGTACTTCTTGAACTTGTGTGACTATTTCTCCATTAATTTTTGAAGTCTTCTGTATGATTTCTTCAAACAAATTTTTTCAACTTCGGTTGTTCTCTTCTCCTTCAGAAACCTTTTGATGCAGATGTTGTTGCTCTTCATGATGTCAAAGACGTTTCTTAGTGTTTCCTCAGTCTTTTGGAACCTCTGTTTATTTTTCTGCTCTGCTTGTGTGCTTTTGTTATCTTCTCCTCTAAATTGCTGGTTTCACCCTCCACAGCTTTTAGCCTGTTTTTGATTCCTTCTAGTGCAACCTTCATTTCTGATATTGTATTTGTCATTTCTGACTGGTTCTTTTTTATAATATCAATGTCCATTTTTATGGTTGCTGTGTCTTTATTTAGGTGCTCATTATGTCCATCCATTGTTGTTCTAAGATTCTGGAGCATCCTAAAAATCATTATGTTAAACACTGCATCTGTTAATTTGGTTACTTCCATCTCATTTAGTATTTTTTCTGAGGATTACTCTTGTTGATTCATTTCAGTCTATTTCTCTTCCTGCTCATTTTGTTGGTATATTAGATATTGCTGTCTGACTCGAAATTTTTTTTGAATGTGTTTTATTTTTTCTTCTTGTCTTGTTGTTGTGTCTAGGAATTAGAAAACGTTGTTGAATAAGTGAAAAAAGGGGCACACCTGTCTTGTTCTTGAACTTAAGGGTACTGCTTTTAATTTTTATCAATTAAATATAAGGTTGGCTGTTGATTTGTTATTGATGTCCTATATTATGTTGAGAAATATTTTCTGTATTCCTAGTTTGCTAAAATTTTTATCATAAATGAGTGCTGGATTTTATTAATGCTTTTTCTGCACTTATTGATATAATCATGTGATTTTTTTTTCTTTCTTTGGTTATGAAATGAATCACATATGTTGATTTACAAATATTGATCCAGTCTTTACTTTCTGGAATACATCTCACTTGATTCTGACGTATATGACAATTTTAATATATTGATGGATCTGGCTTGCTAATATATTGTAGAAATATTAGCATCTATGTTCATTAGGGTTATTGGTCTCTAGTTTTCTTTTTTTATAATTTCTTTACTTGATTTTGTAATGAGGGTAGTGCTTGCCTCATAAAAGGAGCTTGGAAGTTTTCTATCCTCTTGAAATTTTGGAATAACTTGAGAAGGATAGGATTTACTTTTTCTTTGAATATTTGGTAAAATTTGTCTGTGAAGCTATGCAGTCCAGGTCTTTGTATTTTGAGATTTTTGAGAACTCTTTCAATTTTATTTGTTCTAATTGGTTTGTTTAGGTTTTTATGTTATTCCAGATTGAGACTTGGTAAATTGTATATTTCTAGGAATTTATCCATTTCACCTAGGTTGTTCTATTTTTTGGCATATACACCTTTATATTATTTTTATATAATTCTTTGTATATCTGCAGTGTTAGTTGTTATTTCTCCAGTTTTATTTCTAATTTTTTTGGATTTTTTTTATTCTAGTTAAACAATTGTCCATCTTTTTTACCTTTTTAAGGAACATCTGTCATTTTTATTGAACTTTTGTATTGTTTTTAAGTATATTTTATTTATTTCCCCTTTGAACTTTGTTACTTTCTTCTTTCTACTTCCTCTGTGCTAATTTATTGTTCTTTTTCTAGTTCTTTTAGATGCAGGGTTGTTGTTTATTTGAGTTTTCCCTTGCTTTATAAAGTATGTCCGGAATGTCATGAACTTCCCTCTCAAGCCTGCTTTTGCTGTGCCCCATAAATTTTCAGATGTTTTATGTTCATTTTTATTTTTAAAGTTTAAAGAAAATATTGATTTATTTTGTTCTCATTGTTTACCCTTCATTATTTAATAGCATGCTGTTTAATATCCAAGTGTTTGAATGTTTTTCAATTTTTCCATTTAGTTGATTTGTCAGTTTCAATCCATTGATATAAGAAAAGAAGCTTGATATGATTTTATCTTAAATTTGACTTGTTTTGTTTCTTCATATGTAATCATTCCTAAAGAATGTACAATGAGTTCTTAAAAAGAATATATATTTGGCTGCTTGGAATGTAATTTCCTAAAGATATCTATCTAATCAATCCAGTTGATCTAGTGTGTCATTAAAAGCCACCATTTCTTTATTAATATTCTATCTGGAGAATCTATCCATTGATATTAGTGGGATATTAAAATCCCCTAGTGTTATAGTATAGCAGTCACTCTCACCCTTTATGTTCATCAAAATCTGCTTTATATATTTAGGTGCTTCTGTAATAGGTGCATAAATATTTACAGTGGTTATATCCTCCTTCTGGATTGCTCCCTGTATTGTTTTGTAGAAAACTTTTCTTTGTTACAACAGCATTTCTTTTAATGTATATTTTGTCAGATATAAGTATTGCTACCCCAGCTCTTTTTTCATTTCCATTTCCATGAAATACTTTTTCCATCCCTTCATTTTTAGTCTATGTGTGTTTTTTGTACTGAGGTATGTCTATTTTAGAGAACAGATGTATGGGTCCTGTCACTTTATCCATGCAGCTACAGTATGTCTTTTGATTAGAGCACTTAATCCATTTACATTTAAGATTATTTTTGATATATATTTATTTATTGCCCTTTTATTCTTTTAAATCTACAATCCCTGTATTGTAGATTTTTTTCTTTGCTCTATTTACAGCAGGCCCTTTAAGATTTACTGCCGTACTAATTTTCTTATCATAAATTTTTCAGATTTTTTTTTGTCTGGAAGCTTTTAATTTCTCCTTCAATTTTAAATTTGTGCTTCTCCTTCAAGCACTTCTATAAGTTTTGGTTGTAGGTTTTTGTTTTGGACCAATTTAAATATTTGCTGCCAATTCTGGCCTCAAGTGTTTCTGTTGATAATTCAGATATCATCAGCTCCTTTATGGGATTTCCACTGTAGGCAATTAACTTATTTTCTTTTGCAGCTTTAAGTGTTCTTTTTTGTCTCTTAACTTGGGCACTTTAATTATGATATATCTTGGTTTAGGCCTTCCTGGCTTTCTCTTTAATGGGACTTTCTGTGCTTCTTGTACTGTGTGACTTTTTTCTTCATCAATTTAGGAAAGTTTTCATCTCTGATCTTGTCAAACAGGTTTTGTATTTCTTATTTGTTTTCTTCTCCTTCAAGCACCCCTATAATGTGAATGTTGTTTCTCTTCATGTTTCCACAGAGCTCTCTTAGAGTTTTCTTAGTTTTTGAGCCTCTGTTCTTTTTGCTGCTCTGCTTTTGTTTATCTTGTCCTCTAAATCACTGATTTAAACTTTTCCTTCCTTCAGTCTTTATTTCTTGTTGTTTATTTCTTCTAGTGCAGTCCTCATTTCTGATATTGTGCTTGCCATTTCTTACTGTTATTTTTTTATTTCAATATCCTTTTTGAAGCTTTTTATCTCTTTATTTAGATACTCATCATACTTCTCCATTGTTGCTCAAATATTCTTGAGCATCCAAAAAATAATTATTTTAAACTTTTTTTTGTTTGTTTACTTTCATATCATTCACTCCTTTCTCTAGAAATTTTTTATGTTGATTTATTTGAGTCACATTTCTTTGTCTGTCTATTGTGTTTGTGTATTGGGTAATGCTCTCTGACTTTAAATTTTTGTGGTAATTTTATGAAGTAGCTGGGCTTATTGCTACTAAGATACAGGCCAACAGTTTTGTGTTGTAGAAATACTTTTTGAGGGTGTTAATTTTCCTCTTGTTGTATGTGAGTATTAGATGAGTTGGTCCTTTTGTGGCAGATACCTTCAGGCTAGCTGTCAGTAAGGGTCAACATTGATAATGTGTATTACACATGGTGAAATGTCTGTAGTGTTTATCATATTTCTTCACAACATTTCTGGTGCCTGCTAGTTTCGGGTGTGCTGCCTGAGTAGGTAGCTGAGTTTAGAGTTGATGCTGTCTGCCACCCACTTCCAATGGTGTTGGCTCTAGTTCTTTATGGGTTGGCATCAGCTGTGCTTTATAGCCCCTGTGTGCTACCTCTTTTCAACTACTGCACTATTTATTGTTTGTGTCTCTGTATTCTGAGCCTAGTTAGTGTGAAAGGGGCCAACATTTTTATAAGGGTCAACTTCCTCCTGCTTATAGATGACTGCAGCTCCATAAAATTCCCAAGCTCTGTAAGATTTGTCTCCACTTTCAGCAGGTCTTCCTCCTCTTGTACCTGCTGGGTCTTCCTAGAATCTTTTGTGGTAAGACTGTAGTGTTGGCTCTGATTCCCACCACTTAACAATCCCATCTACAGGTTATATGCTTAGTGGGATAGGGCAGCTGAGGGTGTGAATAAAACAAAATTGGCACCCCCTACCTAATTCAGGAGTCTCTTCATCAGGAGTACAGTATGGGGAATGTGGCCCTTACTCTAGAGCTTAATCCCTCAGCCACTGCTGGATACTCAAATTTTATTTCTCTCCAAAATGGTAAGCAGCAGGTTCAGAATAAATGTGGCCAACAGTCCTCTCTGCAGAATATCTGTCAGCTGTTAAGACTCTGTTCTAAAGAAAGAAAACTGAGAGTGTCCTATTCTGGGGCTGACTAAGTACCGTCCAAATGTGGCTAAGTTCCTCAACCAGATCCAACAACACACTCACAAGTACATACACATTAAATATCTATGCTCCAAGCCTTTTTCTTACCCCTGTGGTATCTAGCCAAGCATAGCAGGATACTCTGCACCCAGGCCAGCTGACTGTGAAACTGCACCCTGACCAATGAGTCCCTGTGCCAGTACTGATTACAGAGAGTGGAAATTGCCTCAGCTAGGCCAGGTGTGAGGAGCTTTTCCATAGAATACCATTTTAAAACTGGTTGTTAGGTCCTGAACCAATGCTTCCTGTAGCTGACTACTGGATGTGTTATTCCTGGGCCTTCCTGGCAGGTACCTGATGCCAGTGAGTGGAAGACACTGCCTATGACTCACCCTCAGCAACCTTCTTGGAGCTACAAGCAATCCAGAATTTTTGGCTGCCAGTGCTGAGCCTAGGTGCACATGGAAACAGTAAGCTACACACCTGACCTGGGTTTTACACATTCTGGGCCTGGGGAAGTTTTCCTTCCAAAGTTCCCTGAATCTGTTCTTCTGCAGCCTCTGTCTGCTGGCTCCTTGTTGTGCTCAGCTGCTGAAGAAATCTTTGTTAAAGTGTAATACCTGCATCAATTCTGGGATTAGAAAACATGGGGTGTTTTGTTCTGTACCGTGTCACCAGGTGTCAGTTTTTCAGATTTTTTCACAGACTTCAGTAGGACGAGGCCTCTGAGACCCATAGGATTGGTCTGCCTGCAAATTGGGCAGTTTCCACTGAGGCATAGACTGCAGTCATAAAGTCAGAAGAGATTGGGGAAGATGCTCTTGTTTAAACACCAAAAAACTGAGTCACGGACATACCTTCTAATTCCTGACCTCAGAATGTCCTATCACCAAAGTTGGGGTAGGAGAGACTCTGAATGTGGAGCAGTTACGTTTTTCCTGGCTAATGAATCACAGAGGAGACAATGTGCCAAAGAAAGATGGTAACTGCAGTCCTGAAGAATGAATCACCACAGGTAATGTGGTGCTGATCCCTTTCATGTCTCTCTCTGGGCCTCTAACTTTACATTCTTCTCATGCAACTTTAGTCCTCTCAGCTCTCCTCCACCAGAGCCTTGGGTAAGTGGCTGTTAAAGTTATTTCCTGCATGGGCTTTTTTAGACTGAGCCTGTGTCTCTGAGAGTTCCATCATTTTCACAGACAGAATCTTGGCTCTTTTCACCTCCAGATGCTGTGTAGGTGCTTCTCCTCATGTTGGGGCTCCAGAATGGGGCCCTGGGCCTGGGATTGAGTACCCAGAACAGTTTGGGTGACCCTCTCTGCAGTGAGAGTCCCCAGAACACTCAGCCACTGCTTGCTCCTAGGACAGGGCAGTACTTTTGGTGTCTCTATCCTTCCTACCAGTCTCAGTGTTGCTTCCACTTTGATACTTAGTTATAGACACCTCTTCCTCTAGTCCAAAGTTGATTTGTTTTTTTGTTTTTTTTTTCTGAAGTTGGAAATAGGGAGCGGTCAAACAGACTCCAGCATGCGCCCGACCAGGATCCACCCGGCATGCCCACCAGGGGGTAATGCTCCACCTATCTTGGGTGCTGCTCTGTTGCAACCAGAGCCATTCCAGTGCATGAGGCAGGGGCCACAGAGCCAACCTCAGTGCCTGCGCCAACTTTTTGCTCCAGTGAAGCCTTGGCTGTGGGAGAGAAAGAGAGAGACAGAGAGTAAGGAGAGGGGGGGTGGAGGAGCAAATGGGCGCTTCTCCTGTGTGCCATGGCTGGGAATCAAACCAGGAACTCCTGCATGCCAGGCTGACGCTCGACCACTGAGCCAAACGGCCAGGGTCCAAAGTTGGTTTTTGAAGGTAATATTTTTAAATTAAGTGTAATCAAATTTATTCCTGAGAGGTGAATTTGGAATATCTGCATAGTTCGTGTCATCGTGCATCTCTCAAAATTCTTTTTTAATGATGTCCTTCTGGAGTTCCTTTGGGGTGTTAGCCAGGATTGTTCCATTTCAGTGAATTCCAGGTGATGGCTGATCAGCTGGGTCTGGTTGGTGTCACTGTAACACACACAGCAGAGCATAGTCGAGGTTCTGCACAGGAAGTGAGCTCTACAGGGTCCTTTTTTTTTTAGATAAACACAGCAAAGTGTCAGGGTCTTATGTGCACATGTGTGGAGTCAGACTACAGAATTGGAAAGAACTGCCAGCCTGGGTGGGTGCGTTTTAGCAAATGATGTGGTGGGCATGACCATCCAGGAACTACTTCTCATACAGAAGGCTGGAGGGATTCTCCAGTGAAACCAGTAGGTAAGTTTTGTAAGGAGGAAAGAGGTGAATCATTGATACATCGGCCTGCAAACATAACGTGATTTCTTATATCTAGTTTTCTGTTGGTGGTTTGTCATGTGTTTGTGTGTGTGTCTGTGTGAGAGAGAATATATGTGTTTGTGTGTATTTGTGTGAGTGTATGTAAGAGAGAGAGTGTGTGTGTGAGAGAGAGAAAGAGAGAAAGATATTCTTTTCCAGGTTGATTTGTCAGCCACAACCTCTCAGCTTTCACAATACTTCCATGGTTACTACTATCAGCAGGTCCACAGCTCTAGCACCTTGAGCCCCACAGCCCCACGAGGAATATGGGTGGAATTCCTCGTGGAGGAAGCGTAAGGACCCAGTGAATACTGATGAGTCCACAGGAAAAAGAACGTGCCTGGCATGTCTGTGCTGGCAGAGACAGAAGGAAGTTCTGCATGTCCACTAGCAGCCCACTGTGTGACTTTTTAAGTGACTCAGTTCTCACATGCCTCCTCTGCATCCAGTGAGGTGGCTTGGGGGGTAGCCAGAGGCCATCTGGCATCCATCCATCACAGAGCACCACGGCCATATACTTCACCGGTCACTCCCTGTGTGGCTTTCTAGGGCCTGAAACACATATTCTGAACATCTGACCACAGACATTATTGTGTACATCTCATTATTCTCCAGTGGGTAATGTCCACACCAAATAACTCACCCTTCCTTGGGGTTCATGAAAGAGGAGCCCCAAGTTCCTCCTCCTCCCTCAGGTTTCTGGTCCCTGCATGGTGCATGGTATTTGCCTTGTGTTGTCCCGGCAATGGGGATGTGACCCCGCCTCTCAGGAATTTTAAGTGTTCAATTCTCCTTTCTGGAGCATGAAGCTCTTCATGCCATTGTTCGGTCACCCTTATAAATTAAAATCCAGTGGGTTTTCTGGAGACAATGAGGACCTTCTTTGATCTGCATAGAATGTTTGAATTGAACAAATCTTGGGGAATATATGGGAGTGACTGTGGACTTCCTGATGCCCCATGAAGCTTGCTCTCTGTCTGCAGGAGGGACCCAACCCACCTCCTCCATCCAGGCCTTTGACATTGATCCCTAACATGGCTCTCTCTCTGTGAGTGGCGTCTGTATATATGCTCCCCTCTGCCTGCCTGCTTAGTATCGGAAGGGTGCCGGCTTGTGTTTGTACTGTCAGCCTTGCTTGAATCTTATTTCCTGCTGATGGATGTCAGGAGTATTACTGAAAAATGATTTTCAACTTTCTGTTTAAGGATAGGCATTTGCATCACCTGGATATTCCTGAACCAACTTAAGTGTGTGGGTTTAAGATCATAGACTCGGGGTAGAAAAGGAATCACAGAACTGCTCTGTGACTGTTTCCCCATATAAAACATAGATTTATTGTGTTGGACTCATAGGTTATTGCCAATTCTGTGAGGTGATGAAAAGGGCTAATGTGTGTCACTCGCACCTTTGTGTTGTAACTGTTATTCCTGTTTACTATGGTGTTTTATTCAGGTTTCTACAGTTTGGGCAAAAGCAGGTGCACAGTAATTAACCTAAATAATCATGCAATTATTAATAAGTGATAATAGGAGAATTACTCTGTGTTCTACATGCTCATGACTGCAAACTTAGTTGGCCTTTCTCAGTATTTATGGGCTGAAAACTTCTCTAGGCTTTGAGATTGTTGCCTTTGTAGCTGTGATCTCTGCCTGGAAACAGTTTTTCTGCTATGAGTATGTTGTGTCTAAACCTAAATTCTGTCCTTGCCCTCAGTCTTTTATGGGAAAGCTGTGGACACCTGGTTTGATTCTGGTTTTCACTACCTGTGGTTTCTCTCATCCTTGCCAATGTTTCTGGTCTGTTTGTCAATCTGTCCATCCATCAGCTGTGCTGCATTTCAGGTGCTGTACTGAGGTTGATAACAAATGATTAGAAGTGGGCCTCCTGCTTTTTATGAGCTTGTGACATCCCAGAGGGTGGGGAGGAGCTACTGTTTCTGATTAAAAAGCAGAGATGCATCAGGAGAGGCATGGGGAATCTGGAGCAGGATTGTCAGCCTCACACTGTTGGGTCATTATACAGGGTCACAATTAATCATACAAAGTCGTCCTGGGTGTTGTGAGATGTTTAGCACAGGTGTAGTGTTTCTCCCCATACAATGCTTGTGGTGCAGGCTAAGCACACACATGCACGCAAACACACACCACTGTAACAGCCAGACAGGTTTCCAGATATAGTTGAATGTCATTTTCTTGGGCATTAAATCTCCCTCACCCCAAAACAACAAAGCACTGTTTTAGATCAGACAGCAGGATAAACTGAGACGTCTATGGCATTGGGGGTGTCTACCTTTGGCAAATACGGCTGGGTTTTGGACTCAGGACAAGAGGGTTTGAGGGCTGTGCTTTGGCAAAGGCTGGTGCCCAGGCTCTCCATCGATTTTGAGAATAGAGCAGGAAGCACCTGAAGGCAAATTGGGACTGAGCTAGATTTATGCTACACAGACTGGCACTGGAGGCTTGTATCTACTGCCTGGTGTGGAGGAAACAGTTAATAATAGTCCACTGCTGTGGCCATGACATTGTTACCAGACCTTGTACAAGAAGATTTTCTCAGTGCCTTTTGCTGCTGTAACAAAGGACCACACACCACATGGTCAGAAGCAGTTGGCATTTATTTCTCACTGTTCTGGAGGCTGAGAAATTTGAGATCAAGATGTCAGCCAGTCCATGGCTGGTGTGGATTTGTTGCCTGGTTTCCTGCTGGCCAATTTTCCAGTGTAACTTCCTGTGGTGTAAGGGGGCAGCAAGGGAGTTTCCTGGGGTCTCTGATACAATCACACTAATCCCATACATAAAGACTGCCTACAGGTCCACATCTCATCCAAAAGGCCCCACCTCCTGAGACCATT